>NW_007728207.1:38311-121534 GCF_000696425.1 Galeopterus variegatus | reverse complement strand
GGAATATTCTGCTCTGGAATGCTCAGCTCTGAAACCCTCAGCTTTGCAATCTTGTGCTCTGGAATCTTCAGCTCTGAAATCTTCTGTTCTGGAATCTTCTGCTCTGGAATCTTCTGGAATTTTTGGCTCTAGAATTTTCAGCTCTGGAATCTCCAGCTCTGGAATCTCCAGCTCTGCAATCTTCTGCTCTGGAATCTTTGGCTCTGAAATTTTCTGTTCTAGAATCCTTGGCTCTGGAATTTTGGTCTTGCCACCAAAGAGGCTCTTCAGGTTTTGGTGTCTTTGTGTTCTCACCTCCTAATGGGGTCCATGGCAAATCATTGGTCCTGGCTGAGCCCAGGACACAAGCCCACACTCAGCCACGCAGGTGGTAGAAGGTGGGTGGCTACAATGGCAGCTGTTATATGGGGGGGAGGGTATCCTGACTCCCAGCCAAACTCACAGGTGGGGATTCCCCAAATGCAGGAAAAGGTGAGTGTGATGATCAATTTTATGTGTCAATTTGACTGCACCATGGGTTGCCCAGATGCTTGGGTGAACATCATTCTGGGTGTGTCCGTGAGGGTGTTTCTGAATGAGATGAACATGTGAATTGGTAGACCTAGTCAAGTAGACTGCCCTCCCCAGTGTGGGTGTTCTCATGCAATCTACTGAGGCCCTGAATAGAAGTAAAGTCTATGTCTTTCTGTCTGTTTGTCTTCAACCCGAGACACTACTCTTCTGCCTTCGGACTCAGGCTCAGACTGGAACTTATACTGTCCTGGGTCTCAAGCTGCTGCTGCAGATCTGGGACTTTTCAGCCTCCATAATCACACAAGCCGGTCCCTACAGTAAATCTCTCTCAATGATAGATCGATCAATCGATGGACAGATTAGTCTGTCTGCAAGCCACTTTCAACAGTCATTCCACTTACTGACAATATCAGTAATGCCATTAATGCACAATATTTAAACACTATCTTAAATTGTCCATATTATGAGGATAAAACAGTTTACTTTACATTCTCATGTTCCATGCAGAGATTCAAAAGAAATATTTTAAAACTTAAAATTCAAACACATGAAGCTACAAACATGAAGTTACAAACACATGAAGCTAATACCAAAAAAAAATTGCATCAGATATTATAAAATTTTTTTAAAGGGAGTAAAATTGGTTCCACCAACCTTGACTCTCAGACTCATCAAATGGCTCTTTCCAAATATAATATCCACATTTGACATCTGATTTATGTCCTGACTTATCTGATCAGATTGAGAGGAACGTCACCATCAAGATGCACTTCCCACGGTGGGAAGCACATTTTGGAAGGTTTCCACTTAATAATCAGATGTTCAAAAATCAAAATAAAGTGATTACCAGGAGCTGCAGAGTGATTGCTTCAGGAGAATTTTCCAGGCCTCAGGAGCATGAGGGTCTCTGACCGGAGCACAGCTCCAGAACTGTGTTCGCTGGGCTACATCTTGTCTTTTTTAGGTGCCCACCAGAGAAAAGTCACCTCCTGTGCAAGCAGCAATGCATGGGGGGAGCCCAGCCCCAGGACGGAGGCTGCTCTCGGCAGCAGGAAGGCACTGTATGTGTGTGCACACACATGTGAGTGTTTGCACAAATGTGTGTGTGTACATGGGGGATATTTAATCCTCCCCCAGATATTTCATATAAGCCTTTAATAATGAACACTCTCTGGCCTTAAGCTTTAGCCACCCAAAACAGATGCGACCTGCTTCCTTCCAGAAATTGTTGGTGCCCTGCATATTTTTTTATTTCCAGACTTGGGGCTGGAATCTGCAACGACACAGCTCTGCGGACTTGGGACCGAGCCACCTGGAACACAGGCCCTGCGTGCATTTCATGTAGGTCTTCCAAGAATGTCTCAGGCTCAGATGGCATCCTGCTGAAAAATAATCTGAGTAAAGATGTATTGGATTTAAGGGGAAATAGATATAAATGAACACAAAGGGAAAAGAAAGGCACATGAATTAAAAGCTTAGAATAATATACAACTATTAAAAGATTCTGGAAAATCCATTTTATCTATTTAATAATCTTTGGGGTAAAAGCAGAGGAGGCTGACGGTCTGCAGTTAGAATGACTGGCTAATGTTATTCATGGCTGGTCCTTATCTGCTTCCATCCAGCCCGCATATTTTTATGTTCTGTTGGATTCTTCTTCCATGCAGTTGTGTGAACCAGGAAGGCTCCTCACAGACCACCTGGAAGAAGTAAGTGGAGTTTCTTAATCGATGAGCCCTAAACTGGGGAGTTTCACTGAGGTCTTTTTCATCCCTCAATCCCAACTGTATGACTGAATGCAAAAAGTTGAAACTCTTACATGAGGTAACAAATGTAGAATATTTTTAAGTGAAAAACGCTGCACGACTGTGCTTTCACAGCCCACTTCTGGGCCAGGCACTCCGTGGGGAGCAGACCAGGGCCCACCTTGTCTCCAGCCCTGGCGCCGGCATGCCCGCCGGGTACCTCAGCCTGACACCCGGGTTCCCTGGCTGTTTCTCAGTTATTCTACTGACAACTTAAGAAGCCCAGGTGTCTAAAGAGACACAGACAAACACAAACCCACACCCATCCACACACATGCACACATACAAACACACACACACCACACACGCATGTACACATACATACGTACAAACTCATACACATATATACACAGATACATGCACACCACACACACATACACTCATACATACATGTACACATACACACATACACACTCATACACATATACACACATACATTCACACCACACAAACGTATACTCATACGTACATGCACACATACATACATACACACTCATACACACATACATGCACACCACACACACATATACTCATACATACATGCGCACATACATACACGCACACTCATACACATATATACACACATACATGCACACCACACACACATACATACATGCACACATTCATACACGTATACACATACATGCACACCACACACACATATACTCATGCATACATGTACACATGCACACTCGTGCACATGTATACACACATGCATGCACACCACACGTGCACATATATTCATGCATACATGTACACATACATACATATACACACATAAATGCACACCACACACATATACTCATACACACATGTACACGTACATACATACACACTCATACACATATACACACACATACATACACACTCAATCCATTCTCAAGGATATAAGTTCCAGCAAAATAGATTACTTCATGAGAAATGTAGTTTTTGACCCATAAATAAAAATAAATCCTAATCAACTTCTCTTCTTTTCCTTTCAAATGATAATGAAAATGTTGCTCTCTCAATACGAATATATTAAACCTTAAATAATAGAGATCCTGTTTTACTGGACTGAAGGAATTCTTAAAAGAATGCTTGCTGAGAGATTGTAGATATACAAACAGTTGATTTAAACAAATTTGCATGTGCTCTCTGGCTTCATCGTTGGTTTTATCTTAATTTTCCTTCCACTCTGCGCGTCTGTGGAGAAGGTGTAAGCTGTGCCCTAGAAAGAGCTTGGAAGTCATTTTTAAACCAGTGGAGTGCCCGGGTGGGAGCGCAGGGACAGGAGCCCGCAGGCACCGCTGGCCCCAGCAGCCTTGGTGCTGCTCCTCCCCACGCTCGTGCTGCTCCTCCCCAGCTCCAAATCATTCTGCTGCTCCGTATGCTCGTGCTGCTCCCGCTGGCTCATGCTGCTCCTCCCCACCTCATGCCTCTCCTCCTCACGCTCGTGCTGCTCCTCCCCTGCTCATGCTGATCCTTCCCACACTCGTGCTGCTCCTCCCTGGCTCATGCTGATCCTCCCCACCTCATGCTGCTCCTCCTCACACGCGTGCTGCTTCTCCCCATCTCGTGCTGCTCCTCCACATGCTCGTGCTGCTCCCCCCTGGCTCGTGCTGCTCCTCCTTGGCTCATGCTGATCCACCCCACCTCATGCTGCTCCTCCTCACGTGTGTGCTGCTCCTCTGCATGCTTGTGCTGCTCCCCCCTGGCTCATGCTGATCCTCCCCACACTCGTGCTGCTTCTCCCCAGGCTCATGCTGCTCCTCCCTGGCTCATGCTGATCCTCCCCACCTCATGCTGCTCCTCCCCATCTCGTGCTGCTCCTCCACATGCTCGTGCTGCTCCCCCCTGGCTCATGCTGCTCCTCCTTGGCTCATGCTGATCCACCCCACACTCGTACTGATCCTCCCCACCTCATGCTGATCCTTCCCACACTCGTGCTGCTCCTCCCTGGATCATGTTGATCCTCCCCACCTCATGCTGCTCCTCCTCACGCTCGTGCTTCTCCTCCCTGGCTCATGCTGATCCTCCCCACCTCATGCTGCTCCTCCTCATGCTCGTGCTGCTCCCCCCTGGCTCATGCTGCTCCTCCTCACGCTCGTGCTGCTCCTCCCTGGCTCATGCTGATCCTCCCCACCTCATGCTGCTGCTACCTATGCTCGTGCTGCTCCTCCCCAGCTCGTGCTGCTCCTCACCAGCTCACAATTGTGCTGCTTCTCCCCACTCTCGTGCTGCTCCTCTCCACTCTTGTGCTGCTCCTCCCTGGCTCATGCTGCTCCTCCCCGGCTCACGCAGCTCCTCCGTGGTTCGTGCTGCTCCTCCCTGGCTCGTGCTGCTCCTCCCTGGCTCACGCTGCTCCTCCCTGGCTCACGCAGCTCCTCCCTGGCTCGTGCTACTCCTCCCCGGCTCGTGCTACTCCTCCCCGGCTCACGCAGCTCCTCCCCGGCTCACGCAGCTCCTCCGTGGCTCGTGCTGCTCCTCCCTGGCTCATGCTGCTCCTCCCCGGCTCACGCAGCTCCTCCATGGCTCGTGCTGCTCCTCCCTGGCTCATGCTGCTCCTCCCTGGCTCACGCTGCTCCTCTGTGGTTCGTGCTGCTCGCCCCCGACTCATGCTCCTCCTCCCCAGCTCGTGCTGCTCCTCCCCAGGTCGTGCTGCTCCCCAGCTCATGCTCGCAGTGCTCCCCCTGTGCTNGGCTGCCTTTGGTGGAGAGCCCCAAACTCTGCCGGTGCACCTTCCCCACCTCCATCTGGCTCCTCTTCCTTCTCAGCACCTCTAGCCAGCCCCTGTCACCCACTCCCACCCCAAAGGATACTGACTTCTGTGCCCAACAGTAGCATTGCTGCTGTTACTGACAAACATCTAATGCTCTGAGTGCTGACTTGAAAAATAAATGCTTGATATCTTAGAACAGTTTTAGGTTCACAGCATAATTGAGTGGAAGGTACAGAGAAATCCTTATACCCTCTGCCCCACCATGCACAGCCTCCCCCACATCAACATCCTCCACCAGAGGGTCCATTTGCTACCATCAGTGAACCTACCCTGACCCCTCATTATTACCCAGAGTCCACAGTTCACACTACGGTTCACTCTCGGTGCTGTGCACTCAGTGGGTTTGTGCAAATGAGTAGTGACATGTATCCACCATGACAGTATCAAACAGAGTGTTTTCACTGCCCTAGAACCCTCCGTGCTCCGCCTATTCGTCCTTCCTTCCCCTGACCCCTGGCAACCACTGATCTTCTTACTATCTCCGTACTTGTGCTATTTCCAGAATGTCCTTTGGCTGGAACATACGGTATGTAACCTTTTCAGTTAGTAATGAAGGGTTAGTAAACCCTTAGTAATAGGCGTTCACGCTTCCCCATGTCTTTTAATGGCCTAATAGCTCATATCTTCTAGCACCAAATCATATCCCGTCGTCTGGGTGTGGCACGCTTTATTTATCCACTCACCAGTGGACACCTTTGTTGCTTCCAAGTTCCGGCAATTGTGGAAAAATCTGTTGTTCACATCTGTGTGTAGATTTTTGTGTGGACATAATTTTCCAGCTAGTTCTAATATTTTTAACAGCCAGAAACCGGGACCACCAGTAATGGACACAGCTCCTTGGTGTGGATGAGAAAAAGGGGTCTCTTCCTCAACACACTTTGGTTTCATACATCAGAAGCACGTCTTAACACAATGCCTTGCACTGGTGTGCTCTGATGTGGACTGCGACAAATGCGTGCCTACCAGGGTGCCACCTGGGCTGTATGCCCTTTTTTTGTTTTGTTTTTTACTGGTAAGGGGATCACAACCCTCGGCACGGTGTGGTCTGCACCACGCTCAGCCAGTGAGCACACCAACCATCCCTATATAGGATTCGAACCTGCGGCCTTGGCGCTGCCAGTGCCGCACTCTCCCGAGTGAGCCACGGGGCCAGCCCCTGGGCTGTATGCTTTAAAACAATACTCCTTACAGGCTTATTTGCAAAAGCCGGGTGGCCTAATAATCAAGGGATAAATGAGCACTGTCTGTATCCAAGAAAAAGGTCTGGACCACATTCTGAAATCCACAGGCTACTTCCCACGTGGTCCCACACCAGCTCTCCCATTAGCTGCAGTGGTTTCTAGCATTACTTTAATTCGTTGTCTGAAGAGTCCGGTCGTAGGTTTGGAGATTGTTCTAGAAGCTGTGAAGCCAGCTACAGTTGCAATTTTCTACAGTTTTGATTATGACAAGCTCCTAACTTCTTCGGTATTATTTCTGTCTTTATTCTTATTTTACTGGGTTCTCTCATAAGCTGCAGAACTCATTTTGGAGATGGTGGATCTAGCAGGTGTCCACATCCAGGGTGTGCTTGCTGAACTGAGTTTGAGTCCAGTTCTCCATAACTGTCAGGGACCTTTGGCTCATGTGACCCCACACAGCTCTCATTAGGCTCTTGGGGTTCTGGAATCTTTCTGGTCTTCTTGCTTGTAATTTCACAGCTGAGTCTTTGATTGATCGGCCCTGAGCACAATTCCACACGTGCTGGGTGCCGTGGGCATAGGCATGGGGCCTGCCTCCTCTGGGGCCAGCACAAGGTCATATTTACCTAATAGGCTACTGCATGTGCCCAGAGGCAGCAGGTGGAATTACCTGCTCACTGTTCTCATGTCACCAAGATCTCCAGGTGCAGAGCCAGCAGGCTGTGGTCAATTAGAAATGGCGATTGAAGCTGAATGTGATTATTTATACAATTTGAGTGATTCAGGTTTTAATAATACTAGAATTGCATTACAATCCCAGGGCATTTGGAAGGATCCCCAGCAAATGACATCCAGGTAGAGACACAGCCCTGACGCACCTGGTTCTCATCTGTACCACGTCTCCTGCTGCATGCAGCACATGGCCTGCCCAGCTCACACTTACAACAACCGTGCAACCTGCACACACAGAGGCCTCACTTACCCCCTTCTGAGGAAGTGCAGTCTTTGATCCTACAGCTCACTCGTGACCAACAAGTGGAGTCATCTGGGCACAGTCAGTAACTACATTGTCCCAAGTGTCGCCAAAAGAAATGGAGGAGACATCTCCCTTCTCATTGTGGAGCTGAGGCTCAGGTCACTATGGGATAACATGCCGTTTCATCTTCATTGAGCTGAAGTGCAATGCAAACTCCAGGCAGTCATTTTTGTTCCCTGCACCTGTGTGGCGTCAGCTACTTTAAGGAGCTATCATCTGACTGGATGATGTCAGTGCCCAAGTGATTCATTCCTGACACATTCTTGGAAATCTCTGGAAAGTGGGAGATTTGTTCTGGCAGTGGTTTCTTATTCCTTGGAGTGTCCTCAAACATGGTCCCATGATTCCATGAACTGGATCACTGCACAGCCTTAGCCTGCTCCAGTATCAGTCGAGAGCAAGCATGCCCTGGAGCAAGTGCCTTGTGGACTCTGGGGGTCTCCATGGCCGGGCCCCCACTGTAGGTAATGAGCCGGAGGACTCCCTGCTGGAGGAAGCCCCTGCCGCACTGGCCCCTGAAGACCAGCACCCCTGACCGCTGGGTAACCTTGCTGAGCTCTCGTCTGTCACAGCACACATGGTCCCATGATTCCATGAACTGGATCACTGCACAGCCTTAGCCTGCTCCAGTATCAGTAGAGAGCAAGCATGCCCTGGAGCAAGTGCCTTGTGGACTCTGGGGGTCTCCATGGCCGGGCCCCCACTGTAGGTAATGAGTCGGAGGACTCCCTGCTGGAGGAAGCCCCTGCCGCACTGGCCCCTGCAGACCAGCACCCCTGACCGCTGGGTAACCTTGCTGAGCTCTCGTCTGTCACAGCACTCACTCTCCAGACTCTGGCCCTCCTGGATGGCTTTCTCCCCCAGAGCAGAGTCAGCAATAGCAGAGGGGAGAGCAGAGGGGCCCCGTGCCCAGAGCAGGCTCTGGCACTGTGGATCCTCAGGAAACGCTTGTTGACGTGGTCCAGGGGTCTGGCTCTGGGCTGTGCCTTGTCCGGGGAAGAGGCTCAGACATGCAGTTCGTGGTCCCTCCCAAATGCAGGGACTGACACCCTTAGGTCCCTTCTCTCAGCTGGTGCACTGGTTGTCCATCTCATCTCCTGCCCAAGCCTTCTGAGGTTGCTGTAAGTGTCAGCTTGGACTCCTGGCTTCGTCGTGGCCTGTTCTAATCCTGTACTGCTGGTTTCTTTCTACCACCCAGAGTCCTGCCCACCTGCTTTCTCCTGGCTCTGCTGGCCATGAGCCCCGGAATCTGTGTGCGAGTGATGACTAGTTGTGGCAGCTGTTGTCTTGGTTCTCTTGGGCATGGGCTCCCACCTCAACTCTGGTGCCAAGTGCTCCGTTGTCTTCAGCTAGTGACTGAACCTCCGTTTCCTGGGGAAGGATGATATATATTGCCAGCGTCCATGGTGTGAGAATTAAATCAAGGGATGGATGTGGAAGCTCTCCATAAATTCTAATATTCTGGGAGAGCTTAGGCATTAGTATGTTGGATTCTGTGTTAAATTCCCTGCCATCCCTAAAGTACCTTCAGGAATGTTGTGGCAATAGATTGCAAAACGAAATTGCTCTTATCACTAAAATAGCAGAATGCTGGGTTATAAAACCTCTAAGCTTATTCTAACGCCCAAGTGTCCTCATGCAGGAATCCGGGCGTTCAGTTCCTCTCAAAGCTACAGGGATGGCTATCGCCAGGGGTCAAGATTAGAGGAATTTGGAGACCATCTTCCAGGCCGTATCTCCAAATTCTTAACATTAGGAAGGGAGAGCTTCCTAGGTAAGAAAAGAACATGCTCAAAAGCTTTGTTAATGCAATGCATTTTTATTTGGGTTTTGCTTTCTCAAACAGGATGTCTGGCTGTGCACTAGGGCTCAGAGGCTATCATCTCAGTGGCGTTTGCTGATTCAGCTTTATGTGAAAGAGACCCTCATAAATAATAATTACCAACTTCGCTCATTTTCTTGCATCCTAGTAAATTACATGGAGTAGGTGACAGGACCCATTGATCTGTACTTCAAGCCATATTTTTCAAACAGTGGCCCACCGCCAAGTCTTCCCCTATGCTCCTCGGTTTTCCCTGTGCCTGAGGCTTGTCTCCTCTGCTCAGCTGCTTTCATGAAGTGGAGTGAGACCACTCACTCTCTGGTGTTTTCTATCTTGCAGGTCACTTGCCACAATGAGCAGAAACACAAATATTGCCGTCCAAAGATCTGAAGCAATGGTATTTATAGGCATGCACGGCCGTTAAGATAATCTCAAGATAGGCAAGACTCTTTAAATCTCAGGATACTTACTAAAAAATGAGTTTTGCGATCTCACCAATAACAGCTCTCCTGCAAATTTCCTATTGTTCCCCAGAGCTCATCCTTAGGATGCCGAGATCCAGACCCGATGGAGTTTTTCTCTGCAATAAAGCAGTACAGCAGCACATTATAGATGACGGGTCTGATTGAATCAGTGTTACTCGTAAGCACACTGAGTGATAAAACTGAAGGGTGGAGAAGCGGTCAGTGCTGATTGCTAACTCAGTCCTTGTGGGTGGGCACCTGCCTGGTGCAGCAGCACTATGACCGTTCGGCAGGGCCTTGAGGGTCTCTGGGCAGTGGCGTCGGGAGACCCCCACCGTCCCATGCAGGACCCCCCCTGCCTCTCGGGAAGACCTGCCACCTGCTGCCTGCCCAGACCCAGGCACGTGGAGGTCAATCTGCAGGCAAACCAAATCTAGTCGTTGCACTGTCTCTCTGGATTCCATTTTAATCACTTCAGATGCAGCCATGCATGCTTATGAACTCAACAGTGCAGTACGGGGATGCGACCTTGTCGTGTGGTCTTCTCTGTTGTGATGTATTAAAGTGGGTGTTCCTAGAAGTGTGTATAAAGTCCCGTGCACGCATGCGTGCACACGCACAGTCACTCTGCTCGGCCATGTGCATATGAGTGGTCAAGCGCTGTTCTTTGGCCTGTCTCATTTGGGGAATATGTCAAACCAAGGACCAAGTCTGGGGCTATCCTGAGAGCATCAAACCCCTATCACCCATGAGGCCAACAATTGAGCAGCCAGCTGGCCCCTAGCAGCACCAGCGTCTCCCTCTCTCTGAGTTTATAATGAATCGGATCTAAGCAGCTTTGCTGTCTCCGAGAGCAATGACCGGGGAGGAGCAGCCCTCCTGCTCTCTGTATCTGGACACCCGCCCGACTCAGCCCTTGCAGTTCACCACTGTGCCCGATTTGGGGCCCCGTGCTCCTCCTCACCAAGAGAATCCATCGTTCTTGGGGGAGTTGTCAGGACCCATTTCCAGGAAGGGGGTGTGGCCCCAACCTGGTGACTCCCCTTTTAAGCTGCAATTTTTTGAAGAATGTCTCCCCTGTCCCTCACCTGCTCCAGCCTAGGAAAAGAATCCCTCCACAAAGTCCCAAGGGAACCTGGGTGGCCCTGCCACAGCCCACATCACTTGCCGCTTGACTGTGTGTCATCAGTCTAAAACATTAGTTTCCTGAGGCTGCTGCAACAAAGTGCCATTAAGTTTGGTAGCTTAAAACAGTACAAATTTATCATCTTCCATCTCTGAAGGTCAGAAGTCCAACATCAGTTCACTGGACTAAAGTCAGGGTGTCAACAGGGCTTCATTCCTTCTAGAAGCTCCAGGGAAAATAATTTCCTTTCCTCTTCCAGCGTCTAGAGGCTGCCTGCATTCCTTGGCTGCTGGCCCCTTGCTGCACCCTCAGAGCCAGCTGTGCGGTGTCTTCAGATCTCCTCTGACTCTCTGATCTCTCATCCCATCACACTCTCCAACTCTGACCCTCCTGCCTCCCTCTTATAAGGACCTTTGTGATTACATTGAGCTTCATCACGTAATCTAAGATAATCTCCCCAACTAGTCAGGTAATCCAATGTAATCTCTCCAACTAGTCAGGTAATCCAAGGTAATCTCCCCAGGTCAAGATTCTTGATATAATCACACACCCGCAAAATCCCTTTTTCCATATAAGGTAACATATTCTCATGTTCTATAGATTAATATGCAGACCTTTTGGGGGTGGCATTTGTCAGCCAACTACGGCGTTTCTCACCATGTTGTAAACTCTGGAATCCAAAGGCTGTATCTCTCTTGTTCATTGCTGCAGGCCTGGAATGTGGCACAGGGCCTGACCAATAGATATGCCTACAAATAAATATATGTTGGATTAACTAAATTAATGGGTGGATGGGTGGGTGGGGGACGGTCAGATGAATGGATAAATTTCTGTGATCTCCAGAGTTCACTTGAGAGCCTAAAAGCCAGTCTTAGTACAAAACAGCTCAGTAGGGCCCATGTTGGTTTGGAGCTGGCCCGACTCGGATAACTGGTGTTGTATCACCAGGCCATGTCTAAGTGGCCTGAAGTGCTAGCACCTTTCAAACCTCAGCCGTGCCCCCAGAGAAGTGCCCATTCTCCATGCCCTACATGCTTCACAGTGCTAACACCAATGCATGTAGATCTGTATTCCCATTCCTTTGAGAGCCTGGGCTGGGCAAGAGCCATGCTGAGGACACCTATGGTAGCAAATGACAGAAAGCCCCCTGCTGGGCAGAGAAAAAGCGTATGTCCACTGTGGGTGTTTCCTGACTCCTCCCCTGGGGCAGGTGACAACCATTTGTCCTTAAACAACCTGAGAGCTTAATGCAAGTTTAACTCTCAAACTAGGCTGGTCTTGTTCAGTTATTACCATCTAATATTTTTAATATGAAAAGAGGAAATGCTATAGGGAATAAGGAAACAAGTTCAGATCATCGTGCTCCTCAATAGGCAATTTGCTACTCATTTAAAGCAACCCAGCACACAGAGAATAGTCTGGTTCTCAAAGTGTTTCCCAGTGACTGTCACTCACAAGCCACCTCCATATGCACATCAAACTCAGGGCCCCATTTGCAAAGAATTTTTCAAGGATGACGGTTACGACCATACTCGCCACATCGTCCACGTTGCCAATACCAGCACCCTACCTGTAAAACAGCCCCCACCTGGCCATCTTTACCAGCTGAGCAATGAGGTCTAATGAGAGCCAGGCTTGCCTGTGCCTTCAGCCTGCAGCTAAGTGCAGCGAGGCTCAATCCCTGTGCCCCACGTGGAGGATGTCAGCAACTTGAGGATAATTCCTTTGACGCGTGTTGCAAGGCTGAGGTTTTTTAAATCAAGAGTTTGCATCTCTGTTTTTTGTGGTACTCAGCAATTGTTTTTGACCTAAAAGATAATCAATGAAAAATTTTTCAAAAGAAAATTAAAATTAAGTTATGCCCATCAATTGACTTGAATCCCATGTCCGTGGACCCTTCTGTCTTCAAATTCCCATTAATGGGTTCTGCCAACTCGGCACATTCTTTGAGGTGAGATTTGCTCTCTCCTGAATGCATATGACTCTGCAACAAACAGTATTTGGGTATGAACCCCTCATCCCTGTGGATTCCCACTACTACAGTGGATATTTTAAAAATGCAAGCAACATTTTAATAGTATTAAAGAGGCTACAGAGAGTCGGCTTCAAGATAAACTCTTTAAAAATGAGCTTGATCAAATTTATTACCAGTCACTTATCTTTGTCTTCCAAAACAATACAACACACGACAGCACAGAAGACATTATCTGCACAGTCCATCAGGGAGGGGGCAGGCCAATTTGTAACAACCTAAATTGCCCATGCAGTGAACTCATCTTCAATTAAAGCTCACATTTAAGAAAAGCCTTGTTCGTTTAGTATTGTTAATTCTCCCTGGGTGATAGTTTGGGGAAGGCTGGAGCCAGGGGGCACCTTAAGAATGGGATCCTGGGATGTCCACTGATTACAGAAAGGAGGGGACTATCTGCTGGGCACATGGAGCATCAGGAGACAGGGTGTGCCTACAAGCTTGTTAGCAGCCAGTACTTAAAGGAACTCAGCTTGGACTCAAGCAAAGCAACTTAGCAGGTGACATTCTTTGGCCTCTACAAGAGGGAGGAAAGTCAGCCGTGGAAGCAGAAATGTGATTTTCAGAGGACTCCCTGGCTAAGGAGGCCCTGCGATTTCTGGGGGTTAATATCCCTGCAGTGCTCTGTGCAAGAATCTGTCCTTACACTTGCTTGACCTCAAGTCAGGATTTAGTAGGGGCATGCTCACCAGTTCCCTGACAGTTTGTTTCTGTGCATATCCTCGTCGTGTATTTGCAGATCTTTTGCTTTCTTGCATGACTTTGTCATGGAAATTATTGTTTTTTAAGTTTGATAAATTTTTCAAGAGTGTGGCATAATTAAGGCCCAGCAGTGTGTCCTCGTTTTTCCCTTCGTCTTCACCACTGTACTCCGTGCCCTGGCATCAAAGTTCTAATGGGGTGTGTTGAGGTCTGAGTGAGGAAGTAAATAGAACGCTCAGAGCCGGACGGCAGGGATGGATTGACCATGTGGATTCACATTTATACTTGTGTTCTGAATAAACATGTCTGATACCTCTGAAAGTTAACCAAGAAATGTAGCTAAAACTATGAACATAAATATGCAGTTACAATATGGATTAAATACTTTCATTTCTTAGTAAATCAAAACTATAGCTGGTGGATTGTGAACATATGTTCCTGATATAAAATATGAAGACAGATGAACTTCTCTGAACACAACCCCGTGCTACCTGGGAATTTCATGGATTCATAGCCAAGAACATTTTACTCATATTACCAGATTTATTTTATTACAGTGCAAACACACCAGATAAAAATTCTAAAGTATTGCTTTGGAAGTTTAACATACATGAGTTGTAGTAGTTTTTATTTGTTTGCTTGTTTGTTGAACTACAAGCACTATTTTAATGACAGACTAAAGACTACACTGTTTAGTTTTTTCAGAAGCTGCTGCATTCTGTGTGCTTTGGTTGTGGATTTTATTTGTAAAATTGGTTTAGTCCAGTGAGTAAAGAAATACATTAAAGAGTTTAAAGAACAGTGACAAAATAAAAACTTGATATGATCTATGGGGTACATTTAAATATTTATTCCGTTACATCTAAATTCACCAAGAACTATACATTATGATATTCTTAAATTATCAAGGAAACACGGCATTTTACATTAAACTCGATATGCAAATTTATGTAAAGAAAATAAATGTTATATACCTTATAATGTTCTTTCACCTAACTACTATTTAATTATATAAATTTGTTTTATACTACATAAGTTGTTTTGATTTTGTCTTTTGATGTTGACAAAATTGTTTTGATATTCTTATGTTCTCAAGTCTATATTAGCCTCACCTGCCTTGTTTCTTATGTTTTGCCACCGTTAATAACCCACTGCCCTTTTTTGTAACCAAACAGTTTTAGGGGAACGGGCTTATTGAATGTTTAAGAAATAAGTTTAAAGTGTTTGTTATCCAAAGTTTTGTACATTTATAAACTCTAATTACATATGCGAATGTTTAAAAAAAACAACTACAATATCCACATATAAAGCACTCAATTGTGCGGAACGTCCTGTAGAACAGATTAAATCAAAATGTGTTCCTGCCGAGTTTATGGTAAGGGGCTTAATAAATGCCAACTCACCTTTCCCAGTACCCACTCTCTTTTCACTTTCGGCCTATTTCTTGATTATTTGTTTACACTTATTCAATCCTAAAGTTCCAGATGGCCTCTAAGTTTGCAACAGTAATAAGGATAGATCTACACAGCTTAGCGCAGTCTTGACCCTCCCCATCCCCACATACAGCTGTGGAATTAGAACTCAGCACCCCCTTCTCACTTAAACGAGAGGGCATCTTGTTAGGGATATGCATGATGAGCGGAGAATATCAGGTAACCATAGAACTAACTCACTGAGCATTTCTCATGCAACGATGCAGTTAGTCCTTACAGTATGCATGAGCCAGAAACTGTTATTATCCCACTTTGCAGGTGCTATGGATTGAATTGTGTCCCCCAAAGTTCCATGTATTAGAAACTTAACCCCCACTGGGACAGTGTTAAGAGGGTGGGAAATCCTGTCATGATAATTGAAAGGTGGGGCCTTAAAGAGGTAATTAGATTGTGAGGGCCATGCCCTAGTGAGTGGATCAATCCATCGATGTTTTCATGGTGGCCATGGGTGTGGTTCTGAGGGCTTTTAAAGGAGAGTGCACTGTAGAGTCACCACCAAGAACAAGGCCCTCTGCAGATGTGCTCCCTGGACTTTAGACTTCCCAGCCTCTGAAACTGTCAGCAATAACTATTCTTTCTTTAGAAATCACCCAGGTCCAGGTTTTTCTGTTATAAGCAACAGAAACGGACTAAGAGAGCAGGCAAGGACAGTAGAGGTGCAGAGAACAGAGTGACTTGCCCCAGGGAACACCACTGGCATGTGTACACCTGAGCTCTGTTCTTCACCCAGCTACCACTTCCTGCTACACCACTTCTGGTTCCAGGCAGGAGTCTGGAAGCACCAGATAAGGGGTCTTCTCCAGGCAACAGCTCGGTGACTGCTGAGCCCGACTGAAGCAGTCTGCTCGGTGGGAAGCCAGGGCCCAGTGGGTTCTCAAAGCCTCACTGGAAGGAGGTGTTCCTCAAGGGTCCGTGCATGATACCAGGGCCCTGTGCCCACAGGCCCCTGCACTGGTGCCATGGCGTCCTCGTGCCTTCTCTGCCTCTGATGCCTTCACCCCTAAGGGGACCTCAAACGACTGATGGCCCACGTCATGGCATCAACTGCTTAACATGCATATACCTTAAATCCAAAAAGGAAGTAGCTATTCCTTCCTTCACTCCAGAGTGAGCGTAAACATCAAACGTTTCCAGTGATTCTCACTTCTTTCCGAAGGCAAGACTACGGCGACCGCATTTTCTGGCATGCCTTTTTCTAGTGATAGCTCCCTTCTACTCTCGGTACAAGTCTGGCATGGCCCCATCATTCTTCCCTGTGCATTTGCAACAGAAATGAAAGCAAACTACTGCAACGTTACACAGACAACATTTACTCAATCACTAACAGTGAAGTACACAGGCGTGCGGGTGAAACAGGACCATCCCAACCCAGCCGCCAAACCCCACTCCCCTAGTTAAATAGCCTAAACTTGCAGTAAATTGATGAAGATCAGCTGAAAGAAACCCTAATGCAAGCTTTAAGTCCATCATAGGTGATGTTTGCTTCCATCTCTCACGTTGTACTGAAATACCATCTTCCAAAGAGGCTGTGTCACCTGTGGACTGAAAGTCTTCCCAGCGAAGACCAGAATACAAAGACTCTCAAAAAAGACCAGGCATTTTCTGGGAAAGGGGTCCACAAGAGCAGTTGGTGATTCTGAGCACAGTGTTGTCTGGGAGTGGCCGTCTGCCAGGGGAAGGCCAGGTGGCAGGGCTTGCCAACCTGGCTGCAGACAGACTCTGAAAGCTGATGCGGTGCAGCAACAGTGAAAACAGCCAGTGGGAGGATGAGGAGGAACAAAACGTGATCCAAAGAAGCACATGATTTGGCACCTCCTTGGTGCATACTCAGTTCTTGCTTGTGGGTTCTCCTGGCACTGGCAGATGTTCAGATATGGAGGATTCTCTGTTCCCTGAAACCAAGAGGAAACTCTTAGTGATTTGCCATTTGGTATGATAGGGAAAGAGTAGTGTGTGTGAGTTGAGATCCATGGTCATGGGTTGGATCATGGTACTGACTGGATCCATGGTCATGGGTTGGATCATGGTACTGACTGGATCCATGGTCATGGGTTGGATCATGGTACTGACTGGATCCATGGTCATTGGTTGGGCTTCATCTCCATTCCAGACACAGACACCACCCCGAGTGCTAATATGAAGGAGACGTGTACTCTGCCCTCGAATGTTCATCCATCCAGCTGAGAGCAGGGCTAAGGCAGGTGCGAGGAGAGACAGCAGCACAAGGCCGTCCACATCGACCACCAAAGGCTGGCTCGAAGAGTGTGTGCTGCAGCAGCGTGGAGGAGAGACACGGGGCGGGAGCTGAAGAAAGTGGGACAGGGAGTGAGCCACTGTCCCACTAAAGGACAGGACAGACATGAAGCCTGGCCACTGCATCAAGCAGCCAAGGCTGGGCTGTTCAGGAGACAAGCCCCAGCAACACATCTGGAAGGGAGTCTTGGTGTTCACCTTGTGTGATGCAAATTCTACATGTCAACGTGGCTGATTCACATGATGCCCAGACATGTGCCAAACATGATTCCAGGTATGTGTGTGAGGGAGTTTCTGGATGAGGTGAATCAGTAGATTGAGCAGACTGCCTCCCCAGTGTGGGTGTGCCTCATCCAATGGCCTGAAAAGCACAAAAGGCTGACCTCCCCCAGCTAAGAGAGAACACGTCCTGCTGACCACCTTTGGACTGAGGCATCTTCTTTGTCCTGCTCTCCTCCTGGGTCTCCAGTCCCCAAATCACCCTGTGTCTTGGAACTTGTCAGCATCCGTAGTCTTGTGAGTCAATTCTTATAACAAGTCTCTTCCATGTATATGCACATCCTGTACATATATGTATATATATAAATATACAAGGGCACTTCAAAAGGCTCGTGGACAAGTAGAATGAAAATATGATCTGACTCTTTCCACGACCTTTGAAGACCCTCCGTGTTTCTCTGGAGAGCTGTGGCTGGTGCCCTGAAGGGCCACCTTGGAGCACTTCCTCCCGCCTGCATGAGCACGCTCACATGGTCCTCACCAGGAAGACAGCCCGGTGATTATTTAAATGCTCTACTTCTGTGATCAGAAACCAATCATGCATGCTAGGTTTTATCTGAAAATGGGACTTAGAAAACTAACGAAGCTATCTTCTCACAGCAGAACCAGTTTATTTACCCAGATGTTAGATAGGTCTGGAAACAGGACAGGCAGAGAAAGGACCCGAGATTGTGGGGGACAGTGGGCTCGGGGTCATGAGTCTGCAGCGAGTGTATGGCTCTACTGTGCAGTGGGAACTTGCCGCTCAGGGGGCTCCCTGTGTACCCCTGTGCTAGTCCCACTATGTCCTCTGTCCTGAAACACGTCTTATGATATCACAGCGTTTCTCATGACATCCTGGCCTGCACTCGCTCATTCACCCCCTGAGCGCTGGCTCAGAAACCGTTCTCTGACTGATCTCTCTAGCACTCTTCAGCCGTCTGTGTAAACTCTGTGGAGCTTCCCAGACCGTGCGTGGTGTTTGCTGACCACTTGTGAGTCTGGGGACAGTTCAGCCACAGATAATCCCTGTGTATTGAGTAACTCTTCATATCGATCCCAGCCTGCTAATGACCCGCTAAATCCATATCAAACACTTCTGCTGAAAAGTAGCGGATTCACGAAATGACAGGCTCATTCCTAATTCTAAATGGTGTTAATGGGGTGGGGTGGTTGTCTTTAATGTAAGTAGCATGCGCGGATATGGGCGGAGTTGCTGAGCATTAATTAATTACATTAAAACTGAAGGTTTTTTGGTAATTAAACGATGTTAGGTTATATTCAGAGAGTCAGTCTTCACCAGCTTTTCCAAGAGCATAAAAGTTGTAGCTGTGGTGCGGCTGTCATCCCAGTGGGTTTCCAGAGAAGTCATGGTGGGGACAGCTTGTTTTTAAAACTGGGGCAGGCAGTGGGCAGAAATCCTGTCCAGGGACTGTGGGGAGCACTTGATGGGCAGAGGGTGGCTGCAGTGGCACACGCACGATAGCAAACACACGGCCACTCACACACGGAGAGTGGGTTTCACAGGCATCCGCTTGAGGCCAATGTGCCAACGCCTGGTGAGGACAAGACAGGGGCTCTCGAGCATTTCCAGAGGAGGCTGCAGAGCTCCTGGACCCTCCCTCCCTGTGGACGGTGCCAGGCTGGCAGGGGGCCTGGGCAGGAACATGCGTGGGAGTCCCTGAACAACACACTGAGCTCTGCCCCTTCACCTCAGGAGCGGGTTTGGATTTGCTGCAACATGCGCCTTAGAGGTCACGGGGCTCCTGGCCCCCTCCTGCCACACAGTGGATCCCCTCCCAGCTTAGAAACAAGGGCCTGCTAATTCCCTAAAGAACATGCAAAATGAAAGAAAGGATGTGCAACGGAAATGGGATGGCAGCCCAGTCCTATCTGCTGTTTTCAGTGATGTGCTTCTTTCCTGCCAAAGATCAATTTCTAAAACCCCTTGCATCACGCTGGGTACTTGTGTTCCCCTCTGCCCCCCAACAGGGAGTCTTGCTGTCCCGTGATTAGGCTTCCAGAAAGTCTCCCACCCTCTTCAAATCACCAGGTCAAAGCAGATGGCTTTTCCCAGCCTATGGTCCATGGCCTTGAAGCTACTTAACCAAAGACCAACTGGGAAATTGGCCTCCCAACATCTCCCAGCATTTTCAGTTTTTAGATGGAAAAGGCTGCAGCTCCGATCCACAGAGGAAAGCAGGGGAGGCCCCGACCCAGGACAGGGAGACGCACACTGCCTGGAGAGCGACTTTTAGGAGTCCGAGCATGACACGGCACTCATTAAAAACCAAACGCTCCTCCTGATGAGGCTATTTTTGGCTCGGTTCTCCGGCCATTACAGGGCCATTGCTGCTTTAGGAGACCGAAGAATACTCACTACACGTCCTGTGGGTCCCATGGAGCAGAGTTTGACTTGGTGACTCAAAACTCTGAACTTTGAGTGAACAGTTCCAGTTTGCTCCTGCAGCTCATTAAAGGCAGTTGAGTGGTTGAAAGAATCAGAGGAAATGTCCTCCGTGGGAATCTATTGCATCTCCGTGCTGGCGGCATGGAAAGGGAACAGTCACGCTGTGTACTTTGCCCCCCAAATTCATCACCAGGGAAAGAAAGCGAAGGGCAAATTCAATCCACAGTGGCAGGTGGGAGCCAGGAGCTGGCTGGGAGCGGGCAGTGCCGTGATGTCGAGCTGACCACAGGAACAAGGCTGGGGGGATGCCTGCAGTGTGCACTGGCAGGCCACGACCCCACCACCTCCCCGGCAGCCTTCCTGATGTAAGGCCCCATCTCGGCAGCCCTGACCCCTCAGAAGACTGACCCCTATGCCTCCGCTGGGTCCGAGGCTGACTCCGGCCACCAATAAACTTGATGAAGGAGAGAGACAGGAGCATGGCCAGTCCTCAGAGGATGTCCGATGTCTTACTGATGAGGTCCTGACCAGGCTGGAGAGGCCACAAAGTCATGGAGCCTGGTGACTGGGGGCTCTGTAACTGTAGGTCCCTCCCACCCACCAGACGCCCCTCCTCCCAGGAGGCTCCATTGGGTGACCCTGCAAAGAGGAGCTTGGCGTCACAACACCATGAAGGAGCTGCCCTCATTTTCTGTTTGTGCATGCACTTGGCACCAAAGTATACCATGTTCTTTATCAGCCCCCAGGTGGGCCTCTCTCTCAACCCCAGAGTGGATGCTTTATTTCCAAACAGCCTTTGAGGGATGGGGTGGGGGACCTCTGCTGTGCCCCAGGAGCCAACCTGTGTCCCTGCTCAGATGCAGCGAAGAAGTTGACACAGTCACCACCGCGTCAACTGTTAAGTCACCCAGAAATACAGGCTGCATTTCCTGGGATGCAGCAATGGGGCAGCTAAATGGAGACAGTTGCTTTGGAATTTCACACTGATGTGCAGCCTGTAAGTACTAAATAGTACTGATGGCTTGGGTCTGAATTCAGAATTTCTTCCTGGAGATGGCAATAAATAACACAAAAACACGTTCACACCAGAAGCCTTATTTGTGAAGAGCATCTACACAGATAGGAATGTCATTTTCTCGAGGAGCAGGAAATGGCTAAGGCTCTCCACATGAGGCTCTGGGGGAGGTGCTGGAGGATTTGGAGAAGGGTGTTAGAGGTGGTCCCTGGGGAGACCCTCAGATGATGGGTGGAGAGACAGATGGGTAGCAAGGTCCCACCCTCTCCCTGTCCTCCAAGGAACAGTAGGCAGGGCATGCTCAGAGTGGCTGGTGTGCTCTGAACGGGACTGGCAGAGCTGAGAGAAGCTTAGTGTCCAAGGGATGCATGTTGAGTTCAACAAGCAGAGACCAGAGGGTGTGCCCTCATTGCGTCGCACCTGCCAAGTGCGCCACCTGCCAGGACCTCCCCTCCCCCGTGGAATAAGGAGCACTGTCTGCTTTGTACAGGTAAGGAGAGAGAGGACCAGAACAGGTAAGGCACAGGTAAGAAATGGCCCGAGCCTGTGCAGGTGGAAAACCAGGCCCCTCCAGTCTGAACCCCACTCTCTCGAATACTCAAATCCACACTCCATCCCGGCAAGACCTCGGGGAGAAGTTCTGTGGAAGGACGTGTGAATCTGAGAATGTGAGCTAGAAAGAACATGGGCTCACGGTGAAAAGAAGTTGGTCTTGGATGTGTGGTGCCTTGAGAGGCGGGCTGAGGACTCTGCTCTGTGGAAGAGCCGTGGATATTTGGGAAGTACAGTCAGCAGGTGATTTGATCCTCCTTATCCATAGATTCCATATTTGCAAATCTACCTGCTTGCTGAAATGTATTTGTAACCTCCAAATCAAAATTTGTGGTGTTTTCATAGTCCTTTATGAACATATGCAGGGAGGTGACAAAATCTGAGTCACTGACACACTCCCAGCTGAGGTCACACAGGGACATTCTCTCTGCCCCTGTCTCTTCTCTGGTGCTGTAAACAAGTGTCCTTTTGGCAGAGTGTTTGATGTGACATTTTTTGCATTTGTATGCTTTTTGCTGGTGATTTCGCTCATTAGTGGCCCCAAGCACAGAACTAAGTGCTGTCCAGTGTTCCTAAACACAAGAGGGCTGCAATGTGCCTTGTGGAGAAAACGCACGTGTTAGAGAAGCTTCCTTCACACGTGAGTGTAGGTGCTACTGGCCATGAGTTTGATGTTAAAGAATCAACAATAAGTATTAAATAAGGTGTGTTTAAACTACTACAATCTAAAACAAGGTGATGTACCGATTGGTTGACCAAAATGTGACCAGTTGCTTGCAGGAACCTAACCTGTGTTTCCCCTAAAAGTGATGGTTCAGTAGTCACTGCCTTGTGTTCCTGGTGACTGTGTCAGCCAGGGTTCCCCAGAGAGACAGAACCAATAGGACATGTATACAAATACATGAGAGGGGCGTAATTATGGCCACGGATGGGACAGAAGAGTGTGTCCCAGCTCCAGCAGAGAGAGCAAGGGATTCGCCTTTTCCTCTGATTTTTCTCTCTGGGCCCCCGGAGGATTGCATGGTGCCTGCACCTATTGAAGGCAGATCTTTCCTACCCTGTCTGCTCAGGCTCAAATCCTCATTTCTTCTGGAAACACCCTCATAGACACACTCCAAAATAATGCCTTGCCAGGTTTCTATGTATTTCTTAACCTAGTCAAGTCGACACCGGACATTAAGCATAATAGTGACTTTATAGAACAAAAATACTGTGAATAACAAGAATGAGCTGTAGTCGGAAAGGCGGCTGTCATGCAGGGGGATGTCCTCTTCAAAGCAGAGGAGGACACGGTGGGCTGGGGCTGGCTGGAGGGGTCGGCGGGCATGGCCTGAGGCCTGCAGCGGCAGCCCGGGCTCTTACGTCTCCTGAGGACTTCCTCTGCCATGGCGCTGTGCAAAGCCCTCTCCTGTGACATCTCTTCAATCATCAGAATACCCCCAAAAGCTTGCGTTATTGTTCTCATTAAACACCAAGGGACTGAGGTGTGAAAATCAGGTGCATGGTCAAGGCCACATGACCAGCCAGTGATGCACAGAGGCTGACCCTGGCCAGCGGCCGCCAGTGCCCACAGCCTGAGCACCCGGCTGTGCTCTCATGCCCTGCAGGGCCGACAAGAAGAGAAGGGCAGCCATGTGAGGTTCCCCATGAGCAGGAGACTGCTGTGGGTGGTCCTTGGGAACAGGGAACAAAGGAGGGCTTGGCTGAAAGGGTTGGGTGGGCACCCACCTGGACAGGAGTCCGGATTGGCACCTTCCAGCCAGTTACATAAACCGCGTCCTCCGCAGCCAGCCACCTCTGCATGGCAGCGCTCTGAGTGCTATTTTAAGTAGGACCTAGGACAGGCATTTTGAGCGGCACTGAGAAGGGAGATCACCCCATGAAGACTGTGCTCTTTGAGCCTGTGGGGGAACCTCATAGCACATGAGCACCCAGCCAGAAGATGTGGACTCTGTGGCAGGTATGGCCTCAGGTGAGGGGAGCAGATGCCAAGCAGAAAGGGGGCTTCATAGAGGCAGAGCAAGGACCCACATGGTACCCCAAGAAGTCAGGGCCACCATCTGTCACGAGCAAAGACAGAAGCCTGGGAAGGGCAGGGCTAGGTGGACTGGGGCCTGAGGAGGCTGCCGGGGGCTGCAGCTGCAGGAGCTGGAGGCCTCCGACATCCAGGGCAGCGGTATCAGCGTCCGGTCCCTCCATGAGCCATCCTGGGACCTTCACTGCCTAGTTACAGAACCGCTCTGTGCCTCGACTTTCCCTCTGAGAAATAAGGGGACAGCAGCACTCTCGTGGGGGAGTTGAGAGGACCAGAGAGAGAGAACACGTGCAAAGACACATGACGAGAGGCAGGCGTTGCAGACGCGATGCTCTGTGTCCCTCCTTCTCACCTGCGTGTTCCTTTATCTCTTCCCAAGTGCAGAGTCGTCGTTACTGAATTCACCCTGAGCCTTGTACACACTCACACTCAAACTGGCATCACAGCCGCAGGAGACAGACGCCCCTAGGAACTGCTCTACCCAGATGATCGGATTTAGCTCCAGCCTCCAGGTGGAGGTTCTGGCCGGACGAGCTCGCTCTGCAGGCCCATTACGCTTCCCTCACCCAATGGGGTGACAGCCCTCCCGTGCCTGCTCACGGTCATGTTTCATTCTAATGGTTAACATTAAATCAAACAGATTAATTATAAAAACTCAGGTGACAAGTACATCAATAGGAGGTAAATTCGTGATAAGAGCTATGCAGCCTCATTTCAAATTAATCCATAATAACGGACCACTTTAAATGTGTTTAGCTCAGTGACACTGATTATCTAAATGGTTGCAGAAGCCTTAGCTAGTGACCTCCTGCTGAGAACCAGGCTGCCCAGAGCAGACGAGGGGTCCTAGTAGAGGCTGTGATGCTTCTAGGGACCTCAGGACCATCCATGACCAGGCTCACCCTGAGAAAGGGGGACACTCATGAGCGTTCAGAACCCCAGGACTGGCTCCAAGGCCCCTGGACTTGCCTCTGCAGACCACTGATCAATTCTTCACAAAGTCGGTTCAATTCAGTGGAGTCGCTTTGGAAGGAGGTGTTTCCCTGTTACTCACTAACACCGTGACCATCGTGTTCCATCTTTTAATCAGGTCTGAAACGTCACAGGAGTACAAAGTAAAGATGCAGCCGGTTTCCCTGAGTGTGGATCATGCCTATCGTATTCTCTGCTCACTACCACATCTGCAGGGAGAGAGCTCGGGGTGGGTGGCGGGGGACAGGAGGAGAACTCAGCCAACAGGAACTGTGTCCTGAGGAACGGTCTTGGGGACATCATGTGTTCCAGTGGGCAGGAGTGGTAGGAAGCTCAAACAGCCTAGTTCCAGCCCCGATCCTGCCCGTGCAGGACTCGGAGCCTGTTAATAACTCAGAATCTTGAAGCTCAGAACATTGTGCTTCTTCTCTAAGGGATTGTGACCCTCAGCTGCTGTGAGGGCCAAACAAGAGCTCACAAGACTGGGTGAAGTTCAACCCCATTGCCAGGAAAACCTGTCCCCTCACCTGCCTGCAGTGAGAGAGATGTGCACGTAACAGGATTTATTCACACAGTCTCAGCCCAGTCAGTCCTAAGCTAAAAGGAAAAGACCCTTCAAGTAGAAGATACAAATATAATAACCCCCTGTCAAGGGTTGAATTGTGTCTCCCAAAAAGGGATGTTGAAGTTCTCACCCAGGTACCTGCGAATGTGACCTGATTTGGAAACAGAGTCTTACAGACATAACCAAGTTCAAATGAGCACATAATTGATTACTGTGAGCCCTAAATGCAATGACTGGTGTCCTTACAGGAAGAGAAGAGACACAGAGATGCACAGGAGAGAGGAGCACGTGCAGGTGGAGGCAAAGACTGGAGTGACACGTCTAAGGCCAGGGACAACAAGGGTCGTGGGCAGCCACTAGAAGCAGGACAGAGGCCAGGAGCAGATCCTCCCCCGAGCCTCCAGTAGGAATCAACCCTGCAGATGCCTTCATTTTGTACGTCTAGCCTCCAGAACTGTGAAAACCAACATGCCCACCCCAATTCATCTGGTTTTGCAAGCACGGATGCTTCTCCAGAACAGAATCCCAATGTCACACTACCCAGCAGCAGAAACATGGCTGAAATGGCCACCATGCTGCAGCAGCCAGCTTCCCGTGACAAGCGCATTTCTCAGATTTCAAGATGTGCATTCCAATCAACAGCTAATGCAGCTGATTTGACTACACGACAGCAGCACTCACACAGCACGCAACGAGGTAAAGTGGCCTGTCCAACTGCACGGCCTACATGTCAGCAGCTCATCTGGTAGTGGTGCCTCAAATAGATGTGAAGATGCTCAGCTCCCCCCACCCCACACAGGATGCCGAAAAGAGCATGGCCTCTGGTGCCTTCCAGTCTGTGCTGCCACGTCTCTGAGCCTGGGGACAAAGGACCTAGAACCAATCAACTGTCCCAAGCACAGGAAGAAAAAGACTGAGTGTTCACTTTATTATTTATGAGATAGCCACGTTGGTCCAAGGTTAACTTTCCAGGGAAATACAATTTCTGTAAAATGTAAGGCACGGCTACTTATGGTAGGTTCTCATGTAGGAGAGGACAGGAGTTTCCCACAAAGAGCAAGAAAAAGGGAAACTATAATTGAGTTTTATAAAAATTAATTTCATGACAAGAAAACCTCAAACACATGTTGAGCAGGAGAGAAACTCGTCTCCAGTACTGAGGAGCAAGACAGAAATTAAAATCAACGCGAATACCAACTACAGCACGTTATGCCAGCAGACGACGTGGCGTTACAAGACGGCTCACAGCCCTGGAGTTAGAGCTGGGCGGCCGGCGTGCTGGTGCCTGACAGGCCCCCCGTGGAAGCGAGGGGCTCTGATGCTCCTCTGGGCTCCCACGGGAGTCTCCCTGGGGCGTCTGCACTCCTGTGTCCTCTGCCTGACTCCATCTTCCAGCAGCACCAGTGACGGGCTGTCTGTCCAATGTAAAAACTATCCCAGACACATGACCGACAGGTCTGTGGATTAAACTGAGAATTTTGTCAACCCTGTGAACTCCAGAGAGGCCAGAGCTACCTGTGCCTTAAGGAGGTATCATTGGCTGTTTAGTTTTCTAAACTGACAGATCTCAAACATCAGAGTGTGTGAGAATCTCCTAGGACACCTGTTCAAACGCATATCCCCAGATACCCGGGGGTCCCATCCTCAGATACCTGGGGGCAGTGGGTAGGTGTGTTTCTGTCTACTAAAGCTGGGGCTGGTGAAGCCTTTCTGTAAAGGGGCAGATGGGAAACATTGTAGGGTTTGTGGTGCAGGTAGCTCTGTTGTAATGAAAAGGTGGCCTCGCACGATAGGTAAACTAATGGACGTTGGCTGCATTCCAATGTAACTTTACATATTAGTCCGTTTTCTGTTGTTTATCACAGAATACCTAAAACAGGGTAATTTACAAAGAGATGATATTTATTTCTTACAGTTTTGGAGGCTGAGAAGTCCAAAATCCAGGGCACGAATCTGGTGAAGGCGTTGTTGGTAGGTGGTGACTCTTCACGGCAATGCAGGGTGTCACCTGACTAAATGGCTGAGCCAAAGAGAGCTCTGAGCTTCCCAGTTGCTCTCCTTTGGAAGCCACGCCCAGCACTCCACGGATGGGTCAACCTATTCACGAGGGCACCGTCCTCACCACCCAGTCACCTCTCAAAGTCCCCACCTTTCAAATATTATAACGGGACTTCCCACCCTCTTAACACTGTTGCAGTGGGGGTCAAGTTTCCAACACACGACCTTTTGGGGGACACGTTTAACCCATAGCACTCTATTTATGGACAATATGATCTGAACGTCATAGAATTTTCACAATATAAAATACCATTCTTCTATTGAAAATTTCAACCATTTAAAAACATGAAGACCATTCTTACTTTGTGGGCCATAAAACAACACGCAGCCAGCCACGCTTGGCACGTGTGCCATAGTCTGCAGACCCCTGGTCTTGACTGTCTAACACCCAGTAAACTCCCTTCAGGGAAGCCTGACCTCTGCAGGCTTTCACTGGATCTCAGTCACCTTTAATAACTCACATCAGGTGTAGACAGACACACAGACACTGCCCAGAGACACCATGGAGCCCACACGAGACCTGCAGGAAAGCCAGCTTTGGATGTGTCTTCTCCCCTCTTCCCAGTTATCTGGCAGCAGGGGTTCGAACAGCATACCGCCGTGCCAGGTGTCTTTGGAAAAGCCTGTTAAAAGGAAACATCTCAGCCATGTCACAGTGAGCAGAGTTTGTCTGAGCAAGGGGAAACACAGCGAAACAAAGCAAAAACAAAACAAAACCAATTTGGGAATCAGGCAGCCCCATCACCTAAACAGGCTAGAAGGACTTGGGCCAGCGATGTGATTTGGCAGCATTTATGGAAAGCTGAAGCAAGGTATAGAGACAACGTGACTGGTTAACTGGTTACAGGCCTCCTGCACTCAACTGAAGCTCAGCTGCCATGACTGCCCTCTATAGTGATTTGCTCTGTTGTGGCTAGGGCAGGAGCCCAGTCCAAACCAATGGGCTTCTACAAATGTTATTTAATGAGCCTAACCACAGCTGGATTGCAGAGATTCTGCTGGGGTGGGGCTCTTCAGTTCTGTGGTCCTTTGTCCAGTGAACCATTGATTGGGCCCTAAGTTCTGCCCAGCAGCAGACACCTCTGCAGCCATTAGGAAGGAACCCAGATGGCGTGCCTGTCCCCTTCCCCAGATGACCTGACCCCACCCCACTCCACCACCTGCTAAAGCCCCTTGAACCTTCCTTTGGGGAAGCAACCAGAAGCTGAGAGAGAGACATGAAAGGGAATCTCATTAAGAGCCTCCAAATGGACCATCCCTGCTGACACATTGATTTCGGGCTTCCGGACTCTAGAGCCATGAGAGAATAAATTTCTGTTGTTTTCAGCCACCTGGTTTGTGATGCTTTATTATGCAGCCCTGGGAAGCCAGTACAATAGTTGAGGAGACCCCAAGGATAGGACAGAGCACATGGGGCAGTGGAAGAATTGACGTAAGCTCAGTACAGCAGCAGCACCGTGTATGTGTGTGTGTGTGCATGTGTGTGTGCATGTGTGTGCATGTGCATGTGCGCGTGTGTGTGTGTGTGTGTGTGTGTGTGTGTGTGTGTTGGGGAAGGGAGTTAGGTGGGGGCCAGATCATCAAGGACCCTGAGATATCTGAGGACAATGGGAAGCCAGCAAGGGCTTTAAGCAGGGTGACCATGTCTGATTTGCAACTTTAAGAAGATTCTTAACTCCCTTCCGTGAGTAAAATTTATGGAAAAGGATGAGTTGGATGAGAGGAGGATATTCAGGAAGTGAGTGCAGACATTTAGCTCTTATTTGGTAATCATTGCTAGGAAGGAAACACAGCAGAGCCAGGACCGAGAATAACCTGCAGGGGTTAGCAGGATGGAGGGGGCACAGGGCTGAAAGGGGGACCATCCCTGGTTGATGGTCACAGAGTCCCCAGAGTCCCCACAGAAGTAGGGAAGTAGCGCTGTTTGTACTGATGGCAACTGAAGAGAGTGAAATCCATCAGTGATCCAGCACAGAGGAGCTGGTAGTTGCAGCCCTTCCTGCCTCTCCACATGGCTTATCATGACCATGATGAGCTAGGAGCAAATGGCATTGGTTGGGGCTTTGTCGCACACTGGAGTGGCGTGTGCCATCCAAGCACAAACGCAGACAGAGCAGTCAGATGGCAAGGAGGAGGGAGCGGCAGGAAGCCCTGTCATCCCAGCTGTCAGGAAGCAGCAGGGCCCCATCACAGACATGCAGAGGAGCCTCCAAAGCCTACAGAATCCTGGAGAGCCCTGGAGAACCAGGGAAAATCCTGGAGAATTCTGGAGAACTCTAGAGAACCCTGGAATTCCTAGAGGACCATGGAGAACGCTGCAGAACCACAGAGATCCCTGGAGAGTCCTGGAAAGCCATGGAAAATGCTGGCAAGCCCTGGAGAACCCTATAGAACCCTTAGAACCACAGAGAACACTGAAGAATCCAGGAGAGCCATGGAGAACCCTGAGGAATCCTAAAGAATCCTGAAAAATCTTGGAGAACGGAGAACCCTGGAGAATTCTGGAGAGCTATGAAGTGCCCTGGAGAAACCTGCAGAATCACGAAGAACCCTAAAGAATCCTAGAGAGCCATGAAATACCCTGGAGAAATCTGGAGAGTGCTGGAGAAACCTGCAGCATCACCAAGAGCCCTGGGACTATGAAGCTTGACCGTAGACCATTTACTGTGCATGTTTTCCTCTCCTAATAGGTTCTACAATATAACTATACTGTTTCTAGGTGTGAGAACAGCTTGAAAACCATTTTCTTCTTTCACCTTTCCAGAAAAATATAATACCTTATGGCACCCAGCTATAAAAAGTAGTTCTGAGGGCTTGCACTCCTCCAACCATTCCGAAAAAGGAGATTACCTATCAGGGTGCAACGGGTAATAATGAGGTTATTTTAGAAATACTCTTCAGAAGATATGGGCGATATGGTTACACACAGCCTCAGCATTTCTCTTGTAAAGGCACAGCTGGAACTGCACAATTCTCGTGGCTAGCTCAGGAGAAAGGAGCAAGGAAAGTCTCAGGGGCTTGACTGATACACATGTTTATCTCTAGAAGAGAGAGAGGATTTCATTTTCTCACTTATTATCCCCTGCGATGCGTCACCAATGATCTGTGAAGGGAAAAATGGAGAGGACCCCAGTAAATTTTCTCGCTAAGCTAAAAAGATTAGGGAAGAGTCAATGCGAGCTCTTAGCTTATATTTTTCTTTGAGCTTAAAAAATTAGTTTGCTAAGCAAACCTTTTAATATTCCCATTGGCTAAGGAAATGAAGAAAAGAGAAAAGAGCCAATGAATGAATCTGACATCTAGGAAAAGTTGTCTTAATAACCTAGTTTTGGTAAATGTCCTTAGAATGCTTTTTAAAAACTATAAACATGAGGTATGGTTCTACTCAGATCCATTTTCTAAACGTTACATTGCACTGCCGCTAAAATGACTTCTTGCAAGTGCATTTTGGGAGTTTGGAGCTTACACTGCAAATTACAAGACTAAGTTTTTCTTCTCTGATTGTCTGCAGATAGCAAGGGTGACCTTGGAGGAAAGTCTGTCCTTCCTCATCTATAAAAGCAGAGTAGCGTCCGCCCATCACTCCCCAGAGAGCCCGTAAGAATTTCTCAGTAAGTGAACGTCCCTGAAGACAGGCAAAGCCAGAGAAGCAAAGCTGGAACGTTCTGCCTTCAGCTTTCATGTCCTGGCATTTCAGGCTTGGGTCTGAGGAGGAGCTGGCTGGACTCTGATTTTTGCAAAGCATCTGCCTCATACCTGGGCTGATGCCCCCACATTCATGATCTTGTTTTATCTGCAGAATCCCCTTTTCATGCAGATGCTAGTGATGACCCTATTCATTCATTCATTCTTTCTTTCTTTCATTCTTTTATTTATTTATTTATTTATTAAAAATATGACCAGTAAGGGGATCCTAACCCTTGACTTTGTGCTGTCAGCACCACGCTCTCCCAAGTGAGCTAACTGGCCATCCCTATACAGGGATCCGAACCCGTGGCCTTGGTGTTATCAGCACCACACTCTCTCAAGTGAGCTCCTAACCCTTGACTTTGTGCTGTCAGCACCACGCTCTCCCAAGTGAGCTAACTGGCCATCCCTATACAGGGATCCGAACCCGTGGCCTTGGTGTTATCAGCACCACACTCTCTCAAGTGAGCCACGGGCTTGGCTGTGATGACCCTGTTGAAATATGAGGCCACTGAGATGCAGAGTTTGAGATTCACCTGGGGCCAAACAGCTTGTGGGATTTGAACTTGGGTCTTAGGTTGACTAAAAAGACTGAGGTGCTTAAAAAGAAAAAAAAAAAGAAAAGTAAGAAAGAAAAGAAAAACTTTGTGGCTTCAAAAAATGAGCTAATATATATCCAGTGCTTAGATTAGTGACAGGAACATGGAAATGCTAAAACATGTTCTTTATTGATAATGAGGTATTTGGGCTGATATTATACATTTTGATTTTGCTGACTTTTCTGGGACCCATGTGAGCCCCAAAGCCACTTGTGCATCAAATAATCAAGAGAGAAATGCTTCCTACCAGTGTACGCTTTTCAAGTGCACAATAATACTTTGTATTCCTGAGGATAATCCTGGTGGATCCTATTTTTGTACATCTTAAAGGCTTTGAGCTAGGCTGAATATTGTTTCACTGCTGAAAATGATAGATTCTTTAGAAAGTATCAATGCAAATACCTGGACTCTGTACTTTTTGTCTGGATGAGTTCTAATTCCTGCTTTTGCACATGGATACCTTAGAGGGAGCCTTACTTATCCTCTCTGAATCTTTCTCAAAAAATGGAAGTGAAAAAAAGCCTTCGACATGCCCTGCATGTGTCCACTTCCAAACTCACTCTCAGTGAACCACCACCAATGCCATTTAATGAGCCTCTAATGAGCTTGTTCAGATGTTTATAAAAAAGAATGTGGGACAAACCTGCATAACTTTCAAGGCTAAATAAACAAACTCAAGGGGCTTGAAACAACAAAAGTCTACCCTGCCCCAGGAGCTCCTGAGAAACAGGGGGAGTGGATCTCTTCTCTCAGTTGAGGGCACACCGGCAGGGTCTGTCTGTGGGGTGCCTGTTTGTCTGTCTGTCTCTCATCCTTTCTCTCCCTCCCTCTCTCCCTTTTATTTATTCTTTACCTTCCTTTTTTCTCTTTTCTACTTATCCCCCACCACATGCCATCACCAGCCATAGGGAACAACTTGACATGTATTCTTGATTCTTATCCTTGTCAATTATATTAGTGGTATTTTTCATGTGCATTTGTTTTTTAACCACTTTATTAAAAACAATGTGCATGTCATCAATGTACAGCTCAGTAAATTATCACAAAATAAAAATAGACATGAAACTGAAGCACTGATTAAGTATCACGGAGTTTATTTGAGCCAACATGTGTGACTGCAGCCTGGGAAAACACCAACGAGTTGCCTCAGGAAGTGCTCCAATTTGCAAGTGGGGGTTCAGTATTTTTAAAATCCCAGAAAAGGTGGGAACAAAGGAAAAGAAACAGGACAGCCTCTTAATCTATTGGTTACTATGTATCACATAGATTAGTGATTGTTGCTAGGTTACCTTTTACATGTATAGATTCATGAGTAAGGGCCACAAGATACATTCTCAGCATTTATAATTTTATTTATAATTTCTTAAGGCATCAGCAAGTCTGGCTCTTAGGTTAGAATGATCTTGTGGAAACAGTCCTAAGATGAGGCAACGTAATGCTGTCCTATTCCAGACCTCCCAAGTGTTTAGGAATTTAACTAACTTCAGTCAGGGCAGATTTTCCGGTTTATTAACATCTTCCAGGTAAAGTAATAGAATATCACTAGCACCTCAGAAACTCCCTCATGCACCTTGGGGTAACAACATCCTCTTTCTTACAGGTAACCATTATCCTGGGTTCCAGAACCAGAAGCTCTTGGTAAATGGAACCGTGAGCACATGCTGTGCTGCAAATGGCTTCTTTCACTCAATGTCCACACGTGATGTTATAGGAAGTCGCGTTTGCTCGTTTCAGGACTGCGTAGTATTCCGTTGTGTGAATATACCAAATGCATTTATTCATTCTCCTGTTGGCAGTCATCTGGACAGCATCCAATATGGTGCTCTTTTGAATACTGCTGCGACAAACGTATCTACACAGATCTTTTCAGATGCATTTGTGTTGGGCTTAGGAGGGTACTTCAAATAGTTCATAGGAAGATTCATATAGTCTTTTAATTCCATTTTAACATGAACTTTTTGAAGTACCCTTATGTATTTAGGAGAAGAATCACTGGGTCCTAGGGTATGATCATCTTTGACATTAATGAATAATGCCAAATAGATTTACAAATCATTGCACCAATTTTCACACCTCAGACACTATTGGAAAGTCCCAATTACTTCATATTCTTGCCAAATATGGTACCATCTGTCTTTATTTTAGCCATTGTAGTATCATCACGTTTTAATTTAATCTGAGTTTTACAATTTAATTTGTATTTCCCTAATGATTTACAAAGGGAAGCACCTTCTTATAAGTTTATTTCCATTTTAATAATCTTTTCATATTTTTACATTTTGGAGCTATGTTCAATGCATACAGAATTATGAATAGTGTTTGCATGGTATATTCTTCTCTAGTTTTTGCTTTCAGAATTTCTGTGCTTTTGTATTAAGTATAATATCTTTTATAAGGATCATATAGTCGTTTATTATTATTTTTAATTTGTCTGACAGTCTCAGCCTTAGATTGAGTTAGTCATTTTTGTTTATTTGTTTAAGTCTCAAAAAATAGTCATTTTACATTTAGTGAAATTATTGTTTCCTTTAGTTTATATTGGTCATTTCAATATTTGTTTTTAATTTTACCTACCTCTTTCATGTTCCTTGTTTTTCTTTTTGCCTTTTTCAAAGATAATCAAATATTTTTTAATTGAAACACAATGGATTATACATATTTGCGGGGTGCAGAAATGAGTATCAATACCTGTGCACAATGTGATTTGATTTTTCCTTCCAGTAAATTGATATTTATACATTCTCTCAGGAATCAAAGTGCACATCCCTTACTCATTATGATCCAATACAAACTATTGCTTTGCTCACTTTCCCAATAATGCTGCAACATTACAATACTTCCGTTTGTCTCCTCCTTGCTTGTGAGATACAGTTGGTAGACCTTCTAATTTTTAGAAATTAAATTAAGATTTTAATTGCATATATTGAAAAGCACACAAGACAATATTAATTTTGTTTTTGCAATCAATGTTCTTTTAAATTTGCTCACATATTTGTCCTTTCCATCTATCTGTCAAATTTTCACTTTTTTTCCTCGGTTTCCATTGCATTTTTACATTTCCATCTGGGGTTGTTGTTTTTCTGCTTAAAGAACTCAGTATCTTTCAGTGAAGCTCTGCCAACAATGAATTCTTCTCTTTTACTCTCTGATTTCTCTTTGTCACAGAACATCATTATTTTGCAGTTGTTGTTAAAGGACATTTTGATTGGATGTAACGTTCTGAGTTCATGAGTTTTTACACTTCGTTTTAATGATGTCACCCTTTTTCTTTCTGGCTTGCTTCCACTGTTCCCACTGAGAAATCAGCTGTCAGTGTCACTGTTGATCCCTGGAAGGTCATGTTTCTTTCATTCCTTTAAGATTTCCCTTGTTTTCAGCATTTCTATCATAATGAACACTGATTATTTTTGTTTCATTTTATTATTATTTTATTTTGTTCTTCTTCGGACTTACAAATCTTTTCTAATCTATGGTATTATATTTTATTGCAGTTCTTTAATGTTTGTAAATTTGCAAGTTGAAATTTTGTAATTTAAATATCTTTCCAAACACATCTTGTTATAAATAAGACAGAATCTACTCCCTGTCTGGAACTCCAATTACTACAACTCTTTTAGAACTTTTCACTTTTTCCCAGATGTTTCCTACGATGTTCCTGTATTTTCTATTCTTGTTATCTCTGTGTGCTTCAGTTTGGGAGCCTCCTATTGACTTATCTTCCAGTTCACTTATCCTGCCTTCTGCTGTGTCTAATTCTATGGTTAAAGTCATCCTTCATTTTGCACATTGTATTTTTCAGTTCTAGAATTTCCATTTGAGTGGTGAAGTTCTTCATCTGTTGACCTGTGCATTTACTTTCTTGGAGATATTAATCATTGGAATTTTAAAGTTCTTGTCTGCTAATGCCACTATCTGCATCCTCTATGAGACTCTTTCCATCATTGTTTTTTGACTTCATTTGGTATCATAAGACTCTATCTCCTCACATACCTTGTAATTTTTTATCGAATGGCAGGCATTGTTACAAAATTGTGGAGAGTCCAAAGAGTGATATCTACTCCTGAGAGTGTTCACCTTTTCTCTGCTAGAAAAATAAAGTTGGAATTTATCACTTAAACCTAAACCAGGAGCAGGCAATCTACTGCCCACAGGCCCAGTCCAGCCTACTGTCTGATTTTATGTGGAATGCATGCCAGAATAGTTTTTACATTTTAAATGGTTGGGAAAATCTCAAAAGGAGATGGGACATGCAAGAAAATTAAATGATATTAAAATTTCAGTGTTCATACACAAAGTTTTATTGGCATACAGCCACATTTGTGTAAGTGTTGTCTGCTGTTGCTCCATGCCTCGGTGGCAGAGTTGTGCAGTTGAGACAGAGATCACGTGAACTGCAAAGCTAAAAATATCTACTATCTGGCCTTTTGAAGAAAAAAAATGTTCATCAACCACTGATCTAAACAAAAACTAAGCTAAGTGAAGGCTACATTGCAATTTTGGTAAGGCTCAATCTGCCTCTTTTTTACCTCCTTAAGGTGCAGTCCTTTGGTGCAACTAGTTGACAATGTGGATGTTTACTTGCACTTCCTACCTTTGGGGGTCTTGAACTCTGTCCTTGTCTGCTTAACACTGTGAAACTACAGAAGACTTCCCTTTCTGCTTTCCAGCAGCAAAGTCACTGTACAGCCTTGTGCTTGAGCCTCAGGTCTGCATTTTCATGTCCCCAGTCGTGGGAGACTGACAAATGCTGTGTTGATTTTTCTGCTGAGGCAATGCCCAGACCCTCAACCTTTTTTCTTGTGTCCAGAACTATCGAGCAGCCTCTGAGTACCAGTGAGTGGTGTGTCAGCATTCAGCTCTCCAGCTCTCACTGTTTCAGAAGCTCTCTGCTCCCGCAAACCACTGCCTTGTTTTTCTGGTTGTTCTCAGTGGGAGTGTTGTTCTGCCACAATTGTTCCATCCTATCCTGAAATGAAAATTACCCTAAAATCTGTAGTTTTGCCTTTTATGTTGAGAACTATAATCCCCCTGGAAATACCTTTTATGTTGATTGGTAAATGGGAAAAGTTCATACTTCTCCCCCCATGGGTATCCAAAAGACCCACATCATGACTTCCTATATTCTGCAGTGCCAACTTTGCCAGAAATCAAGAGTCCACATTCATGTAAGTTTGTTTCTGAACTCTATTCTGTCTCATTGGTTTATGTGTGCATCTTTATTTTAGTAACTAACAGTCTTAAATACCACTGAAAATAAATATTGACATAAGAAAAATCAAGTTATCTCTCTCCAAACTTTTGTTTTACTAAGGCTTTGTCTGTTTGAGACCTTTGCATTTCCATATACATTTTAGAATTTGCTTGTTAAATTATAAAAAAAACAAATAAATACACAACACACACACATGTACAAAACCATGAAAACCTGTTTGTATTTTGATTGGTATTGCTTTGCCTCTGTAGATAAATTTGAGAAGACTGACAGGTTTGCAACACTGAATTTTTCAATTCATGCATGCCACATATCCCCCATTTAAGTAGGTCTCCATTAATTCCTCAGCATAGTCTTCCCAACTTTTCTAATTGTTCTCAGTGGTAGTGTTGATCTAAATTAACCTGTCCACCATTTCCAGAAGAATTCATGCATGTGTTTCCTAAACATACATAAACAGTACAATGCTAGAATCTTATTCTTTTTTCTACTTGTTTATTTAACTCTATAATCCATGTTGATTTATGCTTCTAATTTCTGCATAGTAATTCTGCAATATCCTTCATATTTATTAAGGAGACCTTACAGAATAATAAAATTAAAAAGCCAATAAATGGATTTTTAAAAAGGGATAAGGACATAAAATTCCCAGAGAGAGCCATGCAAATGGACAATATGTGTATAAAGATACAGTCAATCTCACTAACAATAAAAGATGTGCAAATAAAAACAACAGCTACATTGTTCCTATTATATAGGGAAAGGCTAACTGCCCCCCCCAACACACACATACACACACAAACAATAATTCCCAAATTTAGTGAGGGCGTGAACAAGAGTCACTCGCATTCACTATTGTTGGGAGTTAAAAGTCAGTCTGTCAACAGGTAACAAAGTAAAAAGCGTGTGTGTCCTATGATGTGGCAGATTTTCTCCTTGATGTTTACCAGAGACACCGTCTCAAGTTCACCAACAAGTATGTAACACAATAATCACTGTGGCATTGGGTACAACAAAAAAAAATAATTCAAACAACTTTTGCATGTCCATTGATAGAAGACTAAATTCTTGTACAAGTGAAATATTTTGCAGATTAAAACATAATCTAAAAATATTATATATATAAAGATGGCTAAGTCATGTGACAGAGTTAAAAATTTTGTACGCGTGAGTGTATTATTAGACCATTTTGCTTTATAGTAGTATGGGTCATAATAAATATCATGTTGTAGTGGTTAAGAGTGGGATTTTGCAGTCAGATTGCCTAAGTTCAAATCTCAGCTACATGCAGCTTTGGGAAAATTTCATAATTTCTGTGTCTCCTGAGCTAATCTGTACCAAACACTTAGATGCCACCAGGCATAAAGAGAATGACGAATAAATGTTATCCATTATTATTAAAATGTACACCTAACGTAATAATAATACATGTGCAGAAATATATCTTAAAGAATAGACACAGTAGTTTTAATGGTGGTTGTCTCTGACTTTCATTTCTGAATTAACTATGTAATATTTAAACTTTAAAATGAGCACTTATTCTTTCATAATCTCTTATAATTTGGAAACAGAGAGAAAATGGAATTTTTTAAAGAGAAAGTGCTGTGGACCTCTTCTGGGGAATGAATGCCCACAAGCCTGGCCTCGATATCACCCTGGAGGGTGAAACACCTCCCTGAAGAGCTGGACCCATAGAAAATGGAAAATGAATATGGCAGCTGCAGGCACCTGCCTTCCCAAAATGTTCCCTACAGGACATCCTTGCAGCCTGGCTACAGAGTGAATTACTGCAACTTCTAAGAAATAAATACATCTTTGCAGTTATTTTCTCCCGTATTTTTCCTCCCCCGTATTGTTCCTTCCTTCCTTCCTTCCTTCCTTCCTTCCTTCCTTCCTTCCTTCCTTCCTTCCTTCCTTCCTTCCTCCCATCCTCCCTCCCATCCTCCCTCCCTCCCTTCTCTCTCTCACTCTCTCTCTCTCTTTCTCTCTCTCTTTCAACATTGAGAAACCACTGAAAGCTTCAGACAGGAGAGGTGACGTAGACTTAGCGGCCACCCTGCGGCTGGGGTAAACTCCAAGAAGAGTGACAGAATAGGATTGAGTTGTGGGGAGGGGTAATTAGGGTGCCAAGATCTCTAAGCCCCATTTTCTTCTTGGTCTTAATACTTGCTGCCCAGGCCTGCCACAAAGGCCAAATCAGTTAATCCATGACCACAGCCTGGCCTAGAATTACTGCCCTGTACATGTGACCGTGATCTACCACGACCTGAAGCACGTGGAGGTCGCCGCCGTAGTGAGGAGTCAGTGTCGAGTGGAGAAGGGAGTCAGGCATTGTTTTTAGTCGTTTTAGGCACATTGTCATCGGGGCATTGGCACTAGGGCAGCGCGGTGCTCCCTGGGCCCCCACTGCCTTCTCCCTCGAAGGTCAGCCTCCAGGGACGGCAGCCCTGGAGTTCCCTCCTCTTTGTTGCGGTGGGTTGAGCCGAGGCGAGTGGCAGGAGGAGGATGAGGTGGCAGAGGTGGAGGTGGAGGTGTTTATCACCCTCAAGACTCCCCAGCCGGCCTCCCCCTGACGTTGCCCCCTCCTCAGCAAGACCAGACCTGAACCTGGCCCCGGCCCCTGAAGGCCTGACAGACTGATGTTCCCTCCGGCTAGACCCTGAGCGGGTCAGCGCCCCTTCCAGGCTCCTCAGCCCTGCCCTCACCTGCAAACGGTCCCTTCATTAGTTCCCTTCAGTCTGGCCCCGAGGAGGGAACCTTCTCTCTGCTAGAATCCCGACAGACACAACCATCTCTCTCTTCATCCCGAATGTCGTCCTCTGCCTTTTTACGTTCTACACAAGGCACAGGACACGGTGCGTCATTACGGGAAGAGTTCAGAGCAGAGCAGTCACCCGTTTGAGGTAATTATTAACTTGGCTTGAGTAGTCCATGACCAAGACGCTTGACTATTAAGCTTGCATCCCATGGAGTTAGAGAGAATTCTAAAAAAGTGTTCTAAACAACTCCACTTGATTCTTTATCCTCTTTTAAATTAGCCATAGACATTTATCATATGAGCTATTTTAAAAAAAGCTTTAAATGTTGTGCATGGGTAGCTGAAAGCCTTACATTGTTGCTAAAAGAGATTAATCAGAGGTCTAGAATGGAATTCACCAATTTTAATGTCAAGTGCATTGTATGTAATTTGTACAGTTTCTTAACAGAAAGATATGGGAGAAAATAACTGCAAAGCTGTATTTATTTTTTAAAAGTTGCAGTAATTCACTCTGTGGCCAGGCTGCAAGGATGTCCTGTAGGGTTATCATCTGGAACATTAGGGGAAGGCAGGTGCCTGCAGCTGCCATATTCATTTTCCATTTTCTATGGGTACAGCTCTTCAGGGAGGTGTTTCACCCTCCTGGGACTTGAATGACATGGCCATGCCTGCTCCTTCGGCCTGTCCCCTCCACTCTGTACTCGCCCCTGGGGTCCTCCTGACCACCCCTAGAGAATGCTGAGCCCTTTCCCACATCAGACTTTTGTGCCTTTGTGCTTGGTGACCCGTCCGCCTGCAGTGTCTGCTCCGCTCCCTGTACTGCCGGCACGTGTCCATCCTTTATTCAGTAGCTCACACGTGACCTCTGCAGGGTTACCCACTCCTGATGGCGGCTTCCCCAGGTGCTCTGCCCGAGCCCACAGCTGAACCCCTTCCTGGCAGCGGTGGCTCATTTTTTGCCTATTTTTGGGCTCTCCCCACCTTGAATCCTGGAACACATTTATAATTGTTTTTCGAAAAGTTTTTGTTTGCTAACTCTATCACCTCTCCAATTTACGGGTCTGTTTCATTAACTGATTTTTCTCTTGATTATGGGTTATATTTCCCTGCATCTTTGCATGTCTCATAATTTTTTAAAATTAAATTTGAATATTTTGAGAGTTATGTTATTGACCGTCTGGATTTTGTCTCCTTTTTCAGAAGAGTGTTGACTTTTGCCTTGGCAGGCAATTAAGTTACTTCCAGCTCAATCCTATGGAGGCTTTCTTTAAATTCATTAGGCAGGTGTAGACCAGCCTGTTCTTGGCCTCTTCTGTAAGTGTGGACCCTCCAGCGTTTCAGCTGAACCCTTCGGGTGTTCAGTGAAGCACCTTCATTCTGGCTGCACAGAACTCAAATGCTGCGTCCTCCGTGTGAGTCTGGGAGAGCTTCAGCTCAGCTCCTGGACCCCGGCTGCTCCCTGATGGCAGGTCACCCCATGCGAGCCCAGCTTGTCTTCACTCTTACGCAGTCTGTGGACTCCTCTTCCCCTTTGTAACTCCCTCCTCCTTGAGAATCCGCCCTGGAAATTTGGGCCACCTCAGCCTCTCTGAATTCCCATTTCCGTCTCTTCATCTCAGCCAGAACACTTTGCTCTGGGCTGATTCCCTGTCCCTGTGCAGCCTTCTGAACACTTCCTGCAGGCGGAAAACCAGGGCCGCTGCAGGGTTTCTCTCACTGTCGTCTCTCACTCCCTGGATTGCAGTCCTGTCCTGCCTGCTGTCCAATGTCTGAAAACATGCTCGTCCTCTCTGTCCAGTTTGCTGGATGTTTACCCCAGGAGGGCAAGTCCAGTTCCAGGCACTTCATAATGGCCAGAAACGCATGTCCTGGGCTGGAATGTTCTTGTTATTAGACGTGTTTCCAGGAAGGGAGGTGAGGTTCGATCCTGAAGAGTACAAGCGTTGTCTCGGGAGGCACCTGCCTCATTTGTGGTCTCTGAATAATCTTAGGCTATCTTCTAAAACATGGGATTGAGTCGCTCTTTCAGTCCCGTGGGGGAGGGGCAGTGGACTCCAAGGGCTCGGGGTTGTCAGTTGCACCTACCTGCAGGGCCCTGTTCTGGCCCCAGGCCCCACTCTTTCCTGAACAGGGCCCTGACTTGGCCAAGGAGACCAGTTGCAGCTGCGAACGCACGTTCTCTGAATCGTGATCCTCTTCCCGGCAGGTCCTGCGCTGGTTCTTTGTCAGTCTGTCCTCCAGCTACAGTGACTGTAGTTTCCTTCCGTGCTGCCTTCTGCTTTCACTTTTCAGTCATAAACTGGTGATTGATCACCCTGGATTCTCACTTCATCCTTTGAGTGAATCGGAGGTTCTCAGCCACAGGCACACAATTCCAAGTCTCCATAGCCCTTGAGGTTGTCATGAACTCACACTAGCCAGGGTGTCCCCTCCAGCTTGAGCACTGTTCTGATCACCACTACTCAAGGTCTCAACAGCAGCACCATGAAAGCACACCAGGAAGCATCCGTGCCCCCACCAGCATCAGTAGTACGTTCCTGACGGTCATCCATTTGAGGGAGGACCCAACCCTAAAATCCCATTTCAGAGCCTCACTTCTAGGAAAACTACCGGACCAACGTAAACAGGATCCTACAGAGGATTCTCTGAGCTGGAAAGCTGCCTCCACAGGGCTGCCCGAGGAATGGGTGAGGGGCACAGTGTGAGTGCAGCAGGGTTCCAAGAACACTGCCCACTGGGTGAGAAGCAGGGCCGCTCTCAGGGTGGATTTAGGCCCCAAAGAATCCCCTTTGCGCATGCCTTCCACAAGAGAGTGGGACAACCGCCCTTGGCCTGGCTCCCCAAACCCCAACCCTGATAGCTCAGGATCCTCAGTTCCCATAACATTGTCTCACATGGACTCTGGTCCCTGACATTGTGTCATGTGAACCTGGCTCCTGACATTGAATCACGTGGACATTGATTCCTGATATTGGGTCATGTGGACCTGGCTCCTGACATTGCCTCGCACGGTCCCTACTTCCTGGGGTTGGCATTTCAGTAGCAATCACAGTCTGTGCCTGGATGCATGTGCATAAGATGGGAGATTTAAGGTCTTTTCTGAATAACGGCATCAGAAATGAAACAGCAGAGTGGGCAGGAAGGGATCGGGGGAGGGGGAGCGCAGCAGGACCGTCACTGCGCCTGTCACCACACCACGCACAGTGGGTGAAGCCAAGATCAGAGGATGCCCAGGACTTGTCACATCTTTTGTTCTCTGACATCCTCCCATTTTCCACTAAATTTGGGGGGAGTAGAGGAGATGTAGGAAGGGCAGTCTATGAAGGTCTCGAGGGACAGTGGGGGGCACAGGGGGTCTCGTCTGGCTTGCTCGAGAGTGTCTGCTCTGATCCCACAGCGGGCTTCCGGCAGCAGCCAGCACTGTAACCTCCGGAGCACGGACTTTCCACGGGGCGCCCTGAAGGCGGGGAGGTGTGGAGGGCTGACGGCTCTCACCTCGTTGTACAGACATGTCAAGGCTGGACTTGCTTTGTAGGGGTTAGAGCGCTGAGTCTGGGCAGCTGCCCAAGTTTTGTCCAGAACATCGGGTCAAAGCTGCTTCCAAATCCCTCTGCCATCACTATTTAATGTGCCCATCATTCAAGTTTAGGAGACCTTGTTTTCTCCGATTATAGCTGGAACCAGCAGCTTTAAGGGCTGAAACACCGTGAACAAGGCTGCTATTGAACAAAACGAAGGACACGGGGGCATCTCTGTGGCTGCTGTGTAGAAAAGCTGGCTCCAGACTGGCCCCAGTGAGTGAGAGGCCCAGAATTCTTATTCACACACACGCCACCCAGTGGACCCTGCGGTGCTTTAAAAACCAGCTGAGTAGCTGGTAGCGCCCGGATTGTGGGTGCCTGCACCTTAGTGCCCAGTGAAACTCTAGAGGATCTGCAGGCTCCGGCCTCTCCCTGTTCCAGTAGGGCGAGCAGTTATGCGGTGCTGCGTGTGCTACGTGCTTGTCTCACTCGGTCCCGCAACAGACGGACACTGCCTCTGAGCGCATTTCCCAGCCGAAGGAGCTGAGGCTCGGGGACAGCGAGTGCCACCTGGCTGGTAGTGACAGGACGGCAAGTGAGAAGGAGGACAGGCATCTCCAGCCCAGCCGTTGTGTCCCTTACTTACGCTGCTGTCATCATGAAGGCAGAAAACCCTCCCCCACCTCTTGCCACCGGCATGCACTCACCTTCACTGGTAGGAGCTGGACCTGCCGGGGTGCCCGACATTTGTCACACTCGCTAGGCAACAGGGACAGGAAGAGCTTCTAGATGGTTCTCTCTTCTGGTGGGCAAAGGGTGAAGGGGTTTAGCAGCAGTCAGATGGCGGGGTGGGGCCAGGAAGGGGGCACGTTTATTCCTACAACGCAGCAAACTTTTTCCTTTTCTGAATATAGGACATTTTGTTGCAAGAAAAGTCCAGGTCTTTAAGACCTACAGGCCCTCATTCAAGTCTTAGCCTAGCATTTTATCCATGAGGCTTTGAGCCTTGAGGTTTATTTAGAAACAATAACGTCCCCCTCGCAGGTCACCATCCCCAGGCAGCAGGGCAGGACTGGACTGTAGTAAAACTTCCAAAGGCATCTTCTCCACCTCAACAGGAGGAGCCTCCTGCAAAGGCCGCGTAGCTGGATCTACCCCCACTATGGCCAGATTTTCTGACATTTATCGGAACTGTAATTGAATGTCCGATATCAGTAAGAAAATACTGAGTGAGCCAGACACATGCTTCTCTGAAGGGCTAAGCACGGTGGCCGGCAGGGGGACATTTCCTCCGACACGTGAGGTACGCAACACAGAGAAGGTCTGTTCTCGTGTCTGGGCACCACGGCTGTCTCAGCCTGGTGGTCGCAATCATTTTCAGGACCTGGAAATTAGACCGTAGCTGTTAATTAACATCGAAATGAATAAACATTTGTTTGTTCACCATGTAATGCTCGCTATTATCGAGCAATTTTCTCACCAGAACTCCATTATTGTTTTTTCACACACTAGTAATTCTTCCATTTGTTTCCTTTCTCTAGAATCTGACTATGATGAGTCTCCACGATGAATGAAGGGGTGACGGTGACGATGTGGGTGCTGCAGGAGATGATGACAGCCGCAGTCGTGGCAGCGCCAGCCCCTCCCCCACCCTGGCCTGTCCGCTCCAGGGAGCCCTCCCCACCCCTGGCTCTGGGTTCGGCCACGCCAGCCCACCCAGCCCTCAGGTGAGGGCCACACAGCGTGTGGCTGCCGTGTGAAGCCAGAGAAGCAAGGCATACACTGCGGTGCCACCACTGTCAGCATGGCAGGTGGGGAAGGACCAGGGCTGTGGACAAACAGGGCGCCCGTGGTGACGGGGACTTCCTCCTGCAGAGACACGGGCCACTCCCAGAGAGACAGCCAGAGCCTCAGCTCTTTACACAAGGCCCAGGTCCCTGTCACGCCACACACCAGGTTGTGATGACACTTGCGACCTCAAGTTCCTGCTTCTCCAACTACCACTTTCTCCATACAAGGCCGCGAGAGAGAACTGCCCACACTGTGATCTTAAGTCATCAGAATATAGAACAGCATTTAGACGTCAATTCCACTGTATTTGTCTTAAAAATGGCATCGCCATCATCCAGAGACGGCTGCAAAATCTGGGCTTCGGCCAGAGAAACCCAGGAAAGGATCACAAAGGGAAACACGGCCCCTCCCCAGCCGGTGACCAGTCACTAAGGCAGAGACGCGCCTCCCCTGCCTCCCGCCTCTGCTCTGTTTCCAGCAGAATCACCTGGAAGGCTGGGACGTGGAACTCACCTAATCCAGCACACGCCTGAGACCAGAGGAGGGACAGTGGCCACAGACTCAGTTCACTTGACCTCAGGATTTCTCCAGCCTGTGTTAGTTGTTAACATTCACACGCTGAGGGAATTCACACATAAACAATCTGGATTTGCGGTTTGGTTTGGTTTGGATTTTTTTCTTACATAGCGGTCCCAATCCCGGGGGCCAGTTATCTGGGCACTGAGTTTCATGCCCCCTGGCATAACCCTACCTTCTCCCTCCACCAACAGGGATCCGGAGCACAGAGAGGTTGCCCCAGGCCCCGGCCTGCAGGCTCCTTCCGAGTCGTGGCTCCGGCCACACTGGGGTTCTTCCAGGGAAGTGAAGCTCCAGTGGACACCTGCGCAGCAGCCTCCAGTGGACACCACACACCCCAGAACAACTAGTAGGACCAGGGAGAGGGACCCAGGGAGGACCACAAATGCATGCCCGGGCGAGCTCGGTGCAGAGCAGCTCACCCAGAAGGGGTCTCTTTGCTTCCTGATGTGTGTAATTGTTCTCTTCAAAATTATATATGATTTTTCAACCCCGCAGAATTGGGCCACTAAAATCCAACGTCTGGGATTATAGGGGCCCTAGAGTCTGACTTGAGCAGGACATTTGTAATTTTGAAATTTAATTTTGGAGGAAATAATTATCAATTGTCTGTGTTAAGTGGTGAGGTCATTTGTGATTTCAAGATTGTGTTGTGAGAATTCCCTCAGATTGGTGACAACCCAGCCCCTTAGCCAGATCCAAAGACTGTTCGTTTGGAAAAGGAATGGAGCAGCTGGGACGTCTAGAGCAGGTGCAGGGCACACGGTGGGAGGGCGCTTGACACCGCATGTGTGTGCAGAGGCACAGCACCCGGCCTCGTCCTGTGGGTGTCACTCAGCTTCCACCACTCAGTGTGCATGGCCAGACATGGAAGGTCAACACCCCAGCACGCTCACTGCCGCTCCACTCTCCGCCCAGCAAGCCAGGTCATGGGAAGTGCTCTGTTTTCCCGGTGGCAACAGCAGCGGTGGCCAGCACCACAGCACCGGATCGCCAGCTCCTCGGCCAGTGAGGCAGCAGCGGGTGCCTGCCCATGGGGGCAGGTAGGTGGTCTCTTAGGAGGCCCTGTCCACGTCTTCAGAGGCCTGCTTGATTGTCCAAATGAGTAAACTCAGTTAACCCCTATCTGAAAAAATGAGTGCTAAGCAAGGGAGAATTGGCCCGATTTCCGTCCCAGTGTGCACCAAAGCCAAACGTGCAGAAAACAAGTAAAATGACCCGGGTGCTGCAGTTTCTCTTTTCGATGTGTTCCTTTTTACACCACTGTCTCTTCCTCTTTCCCAAAGAATGTCTCACTTTACCCTGCATTTCAGCTGATCTAAGGAAACATTGGCTCTGTTGAAACCTGTCTTAGTTCAACAAATTTTTCCTATTGTTTTCTCTCATTTCACATAATTTTTTAAAGTTAAGGAATGTATATTTTTGTCCACAAAAAGAAAAGTGCTAGAAGTACTGAAAGCAGCTGGGGAATGTCTGATCAGCAGACTTTGGGACCTGGCAGCAGAACTGCAGGCGCTGGGGCTCCTGCTCTGAAAGCGTCCTTCTTTGTGTGCACCTGCCCAGGACACTCACCTCTTCCTGCCTGCGGTGACGGCACATGGGTCTCACCTGCCCAAGCCCCCATATCCCTCATGGTGGGTTCCTGCCTGTGTCACCTTCGAGGCTTCCCACAATACCCCATGTACTGTCCTGGACGTGGGATGAATCCAACACGTATCAGCTGAATAAAACAAGGGCTGGAAAAACTGCTAAAGTAACCATGAAATCATCATGCAGTTATATTTTCAAATTCCAAATAAAATCATAGGTAGGTATAAAGACCACTGAACTGGAGATAAAGTCTTATAGCAGAGGGACATTCCTGAGGGAGGTACGCATGTATAGTTATGTCGCACCCCACAAACTCACACACAGGCACACACACATAAAGACACACACACAGAGAGGGTCATGCACACAGAAACACCCACAGGGACACGCAGATACCCACACATACAGACACATACACAAAGATACAGACACATACACAAAGACACAAACACACACACACACAAAGATACATACACACACATGGGGACATACAGGAATACACATGGACACACACAGGGCAAACACAGACATACACAAAGACACATACACATGCACACAGGGGAGACACACAGAAACATACAGAAAGACAGATACAGACACACACAGCTTTGTACACAACACACACAAAGTCACACACAGAGACACAAAAGACAAATATAGACACACACAAAAACACACATAAACAGATACAAAGATACATACACAGACACACACACAGACACCAGCATAGAGACACACACATCTACGCACACACAGACAAACACATTCACATTTTGACAAAATTGAGATCATATTCTATATACAGTCTGGGTGTTTTTTATTTTTTATTATTATATTATGACCATTACATGACTATATAGCAGGCATATGGGATAAAACTATTCCTCTAAGCTATCAGACATCTCTGTCAATTTTTAACATTTTCAAGTGTTTCTATAACAGTCTGTTACAGAATAGAGATGATTTGGAATTCTGCTTTTTATTTGATGCTATATCACAAGAATTTTCAAATATATTTAAAAATGTCCTTTTCATCCTAAAGAAACTACTTTTTTTTTTTTTTTCCTTTTTTTTGTCACCGGCAACGGATCGCAACCCTCAGTGTCGCGCCCGTACCGGACTGGGACCGACAATGGGATCACAACCCTCGGTGTTGCACCTGCACCTCGCTCAGCCAGTGAGCGGGAACCGGTCTGTATGTGGGATCCGAACCCTCGGCGGGAGCGCCGCCGCGCTCCCAAGCGGCATACTGTAGCAGTGCGCCACCGGGCCGGCCCCCAAGAAACTACATTTTAATTGTACACTAAATAATGACACATAGGTCACGTCAAGCAGGTTTACTGAGCAGACTGAGCTTAGGGAAATAGAAACATAAAACTTTTTTTTTTCCCTGAATCCCTGTCTTTAATCACATTCAGTAAAATCTGTCCATCCATTCAATTTATATGTACATATACAAATACACAGACACACACATACAAACACCGTATGTGGGGGATACAGCATAGAGCTCTGAGAAAACAAGTAAATAAATATGATCTTGGTGGCACCGAGGAAAACGTGAGCAGAGAAGGAGGCAGGGTGGTGTCTGAGGGTCACCTGCCTGCTCAGGGTGTCAGCAGCCGACTCGGGGCGGGGGACGGCTGAGCCTCTCTGCTTTTCTGCTGTAGTTCTTTCATCAGTCATCCACCTTTCCTGATAAATATACTGAACATCTATTATTTCTACTATGAATAAAATTTCAATACATTTGAAACATTTTCAATACATTTGTCAAACTCCTGTAACTGGCATTTAGGCAATTTATTGATTGTATATATTTGTTTTTATCCACCCAATGACCAAACTCTCTTATTAGTCCAACGGATTCTTACTTGATTCACTCGGGTTTGTGAGCAGACCGTCCTATAACATGTGGCGACATTTTTCTCTCCTAATAATTAGGGTGCTTCGTTTCTCATGTTCTGATTATTACTTAGAACATGACTAATAACAGCAATAATTGCACTGAAAGGGGCCACTGTTGTCTTGCTCCAGACTTTCTGTGAGGTTCTACTATGGCTGCTAATGTTGGTGGGTAAGTTTGAAAGACACTTTTTATCATGTTAAAAAAATTCTTTCTGGTTGAGAATAGAATGAATCTTTAAAAACCATAAATGTCAAATTCTATGAAGTTCCCTTTCGGCTTTCATTGAGATTATTGGATAGTGCTTCTCCAAAGCTCCAAAACTCCCATTAAATGCTTCCCCATTAACTCCAAAAACCATCTGATGGCATTTTATATGTTAAAATTCTTCCTAATATTGAACCAACTTTACAGTCACTGAAAAATCCTTGTGTTGTGTGCCACTGATTCATGATACAATACAATCAATCCAAATCGCTAGTACTGTATACAACATATTTTATTTACTTCATAATGAAGATTGACCTTTATTTTCTTTTTCTGTATATATTTGTCAAGTTTAAATTTTATGAAAATATACATTTATCATAAGGTAAAATTTGATAAAATTGAGGCATATCCCAAATAAAGATGTCATTCATTATTTATGTAAAAAAATTATTTATGAAATGCTTGATATAGTTTGGATATGTCACCATCCCCCCCCAAAGCCTATGGTGAAATGTGATCCCCAGCTTGGCAGTTGTTGTCAGCGGTTGTTGGGGTCTTGGGGGCGGATCCTCATGAATAGATTAAGGCCCTGCCTGGGGAGTGGGTGCTGAGCGAGCTCTTCAGGAATGGAGTGGTTCCCAGGAGAGCAGGTTGTTAACAGGAGCCTGGCCCCTGCTCCCGCGCTCACTTCCTCTCACCACGTGATCCTGCACTGCTGTCCTGCCACTTGTTGCCAGGAGTGGAAGCAGCCTGAGGCCCATGCCAGACACAGCTGCCCCAGAATCCTCAGCCACCTAGAGCTCTGTTCTTTATCAATTAGGCATACTGCTAGAGCAACATGAAAACAAGCCAATACGATGCTATATACAAATGAACCTTCAGGAGTGCTTCTCTAGTTATCAAAGTTTTGCCAGATGAAACTGGCAGTGAGCCATTGTATTAAATACACACGTGTGCACACACACACACACACACAGAATTCCATATCTAGGGATGACTTCATGCATTTCTTATCTCACCAGACCTTCATTAAGTGACAACTGTGAACCGCACATGTGTTCAGTGCTGGAACATGAAGGCAGATAAAAGGCACGGTAAGTTCTTTGTTTTCACTGTAATGTGTGGAAACAACGTCAAAACCAGAGTGGAATAAAGTGGGTCAGATGACATCATTGGTTAATTCAACCAACAGTTATTAGGTGTCTATTCGAGGTCAGGCATGAGTGAGTACTAGGAATAAGTACAAAAATAGGAAAAAATAACACAAGAAAATGTAAATGATAAAACTGAGGCAGGTGCTGCACACCTTCATATTCACGTGGGTATGCGGGTGCACTTCAAGAAGTCATGGAAGGATTTATATTATCTCAATTTTATTTGTCCATGACCTTTTTGAAGTACCCTGTATACATATGTACTGTATACACAAGGGTGCTTCAAAAACGTCATGGAAAAATGGAATTAAAAGATAATACAAGTCTTTCCATGAACTTTTGCAGATCCCTTGCATACACACGTGGAATGTCTCACCCTTTCCTCATTCTGTGGAGCCCATAACCCACTGAGATGTGCAGCAGATAAACTTACAATCAGATTTCCTGAGCATGGAGAGGTGGCTGCAGGCAGAGCTCTGCGGAATGGAGACCACACCAGGATCAGACCACGGGGGTGGAAGGAGGCAGGCTGAGCCTCACCTGCGGGGCTGCAGTGGGAAGGCCAGGCATTTGCAGTCGGGGTGCCCAGCATGGGGCAGTCAGGAGGGAGGGGCAGCTCTGGCTGTGGCCAGCAGGGCTGACTGGCCTCCTCCCCATGGGCAGGCCCCGGGAGGATGGAAGAGACTGTGAAGGAGACTTGCACTTACAGGTGGTCTAGTTTTAATTCGATTCTTGAGAATAACAGAGAGGTGACCTGATCCGATGGAGCATTTTGCACGGTTTGCCACCTGAAATGGGATCAGCCAAAACAATCACATGGAATGTGAATACAGCACTAACAAAAAGAAACACTGTGAGGGTGTCACTGAGACAGCCGGGCTTGTTGGGAGGGCAGCGTGTGCCCGCTCTGCAGTCTACAGCGTGGATGGAAGCTCCGGCTGTGCCGTTCAACTTCATCGTGGGATACAGGTTATGACCCTCGCGTAGCCTGATTGGCTTCTTGGAATGCAAAGGAGACGTCAAGGCTGTGTGTAATTTACACCATCTTTAAATAAAGGGCCCTTGTTCAGGCTTCAGAATTTTATAGCTGGGCATAATGCTACTCCTTAGAGAAGGAGTAACTGTAGAATTTCATCACCATCCCTCTGCCACTTCACCAGGTCAACTTGTGCAGTGGTTCATCACCTCGACCTCTCACAGCACCCACCTCTCCCCCTCCTGCAAGCGGGCACCTTCTGCAGCTGACACAATGACACGAGGCCACTTGAGCCAGTGGCCACTGCTGGGCTTCTGAGCTCTAAGTGAGAGAGGAAATTGATCGCTGTGGCTGCAGCACCGCATGAGAACCAGCTCGGTAGGAGCGGGGCTCTGTAAATGTCTCTGGCTTCCTGCTGTAGCCTGCATAATTCCTGTGTTGTAAGTATGCTTTGAAACTAGAAAATCATTAACCATACACCGAGTTAAATGCCCTTCAATAGCTAGAATTGTGTTCTTTTAATGTGTTCTTTTAATTTGGAAACTCTGGCATTTAGTATGCTGAACCTTTTTTCTTATCAAATCCCAGTTTACAGATGGTTTTAATCAAATACAGAATCCAGGTAACCCAGAGGAATAAACAGATTATTCTATGGGTTTCAGCTGCAGGAGAATCTTCTCTGGTGGGCATCCTGCCCCTCCTACTTCAAAAGTTCTTGTAAGGACTGCAGTGACTCCAGTGCAAGGAACCGGTGCAGTCGCTGCATTCGCCGGAGGCACATGGACACTTCCTCTGCATCAGGCACTATTCCGGGCAAGGGACACAGCATGGAATAAGACTATGTCATCACAGAGCTCACTCCCTTCAGAGGAAAACCATGAACGAATAATTCATTTCCGATTAGTAAAGCAGGATGCAGATAGGGGAGCCCCAGGGCGATCTGAGCAGACTTAACCAGCACGGCAGGAAAGGCTTTCCTTGCGGTAGGGACACTAAAGCTCAGCCCTGAGGTATGTGACCTCCCATGAAAAGAGTAAAGTAAAAAGTGCCCCAGGCAGGGGGACAGAAAGGGCAAAAGCCTGGGGGTAGGAAAGGGCTTGGGAGTCTCTAAGACATGGGCACACGTGGTTAGGGATCTCCTAGGAGAGGCCTGGGCTCGAGCAGAACGTGCAGGAGGTCGGCATCTAGAAGTTACTAATGCTGCTGCGTGGCCAGCTGAGATCCTCCACCAGAGAATGCACGTGGAGGACAGAAAAGTCTCCAAGACCAAGGACTAAATATACTTAGAGGCAGTCTAGAGAGGGAGGGCCCCCTGGAAGAAAATGCTCCATCCACGGGGCTGGAGCCAGGGAGGTGTCCTGGATATGAGAAATCTGCTCCCGGAAGGGCAGGAGGGCCATCTGCATGGGAAGGAGGCAGACATGCGTGACCACTTGGCCTGGCAGCAGGGAGGACGTGGTGATGTCGTAAGGGCTGTTTCCGGGCACTACGGAGCCATAAAGTGCAAAACAGGGCAGGGTGTGTGCTTGTCGCCCTCAGGACTGGAGACGGTGAGGCCCGAACACCCGTGTCACTTTCCCAGGACCTACCCTTGACCAGAGAGAAGTGTTTTCCTGGTTTCATCTCACTTCGAAAGTGGGGAAATGTTACTTGAAAAGTTCTGCCATTGTTCAGATAAATACATACTAAAATAAGATAAAGACCTAAAGGTGCTCTGAGAAGGGAAAAGGTTTCCGTCATTAGATGACATTATCAAACCAAGCATTTGCATGTGAATTTCTATATTGAATACACAGCTGAATTAAGAGTATTGATTATCAGAAATTATCCAATCTAATTTAAAAATAAAGCAAAAATTTTAAAAGCATACACGTATTACTCCAGAAAAGGTTACACACAAGGGATACAATGCTTTGGGCTTAGATGAGCTGGCTCAGCTCATTCCCAGTCCTGAAGACCACTGTGCATTGGGAAATGTGACCATCGGCTAGTGGAATTTGCGCCCCCTGCTAAGGAGGAGGTGGGGGTCCCTGCCAGGGTGGCTCGCGGCCCCTGAGGATGGACACACCCTCTATTTCCACTGGGTCCACCCACCCTGTAAAGAAGCCCTAGAAACTTCAGCACTGACAGAGATTGTAACGAGAGGAGACTGATCAGGTGGGGATTAGTCAGTGGAGATGACGGGCGCACCGACAGGTGTGGGACATAATTAGGAAGAACAACTCCAACAGGGGACAAGGGGAGAGGAGAGAGGGGGCAGCCAGGTTGTTGTGGGTATTTGTTGGAATCAGGAAGCTGAGGAATAGAGACCAGGGGCTGTGTGGCCAGGGCTTGGGCCTGTCTAACACCCTGATCATCTCTCCTCCCTGCACCAGTACAGATGCTCAACGGATGTTTGCTGAGGGAACAGGTAAGGTCATGCTTCTGAAATAAGAGAAATCTCGCATCACACACAGCCTTACCTACAAGTCTCCAAGTTTTTTACAATTATGAAATGTGAAACTCCCAGTTTTGGGTGCTTAGCATGCACCAGGCTGTGTGCCAGGCTATGCCATCCGTTAGTGGGAAGAGTGGTTAGCACCCCCATTCCACATTTGGGGAAACTGAGGCCCAGAGAGGCTGAGTCTTCCTGGTCACTGCCTGGATGTTTCAGAAATGAGTGAAGTGTTTGTACAACTGAGTCAGGTTTGGTTAATTTCACACAATGATGGGGAAGTGTGAGGTCTATTTTCAACGTAGAAAGGTGAGCACTGCCACAAACTTCCCCACTGGGTGAGAAAATCCAAGGAGACAGATGTGCACCATTCTGTCCCAACCCAAACACCTGGGAGCAAGATACAAAAAACAGCCGAGGCTCTGCGGGGCAGACCCACCTTGGCTGGTGGGCCATACCCTGGTTTCCAGATGATGGAACTCCGCCCCCAAGCCCATGGGCTTGCTCTGCTGTGGGTAATAGCCTCTTCCCTGGACCCCAAAGCAATCACATCATATAGCCATCACCGTATCTGAGAACCCAAAGCCCTGAGAGCAGGGCTCTGGGCTTGCTAAGCTGGGCCTCTCCCTGAACCCTACAGCCTCTCCTCAGCCTCCTCCAAGTGATCTCCACCCAGGTCCACCCGGGCCACCCACAGCACCCATGTCTCACACCATCTGGACAGCTGGTGTCTAGCTCCCCATGGGAGTGGGTGCCAGTCTTTCTTTGAGAAGGAGCATTTTCAGGAACCCTGAGCTACCTGAACACATGCACATGTGTCCATAGTGTGCTGGTACCCTTAGTCTCCTTCCCACCTGCCTCCCTCTTAGAGGAAGGGCTCTGAGGCCGCGAGTCACTGGCCACACATGGATGGAAACCCATGGTGCCAACAGCGGCCCTCACGCCCAGTGGGAACTTGTGAGAGCTCTGAATGGTGCTGATTGTGGAAAGAAAAAAAACTCTTACATGTGGGGAATTGAGTATAGGCAGATTTGGCCCAATAAGTCTTCAATTTAGGTCAGGGGCAGTTGTACGAACGTGAAAATGGCATGAAATAACAGTTTAAAGGTCACAGTAAAGAGAATGCGTATACACGTGTGTGTGTGAGCGTACATCATATCCTTAAGGAAGAGAGGGCCTGGGATTGCTGCAGGAACGGAGCCTGTGTGAAGACGATACAGTGATCTGTCAGCAGCTTCTTTACGAACACCCAGCTTTAAGTAAGAATCTCAACCACCATACAATGTTTCATTTTGAACTGTCTGACCTTAGTTTTTAATTGAATATGTACTACAGGAATTTCAAGAAGATTGCTAAAAGCAGATTTTCTAGTAAGAAAAGAGAAAGCAGCAGGCTTATTAGAAGATCTTGAACATGCAGTGCTTGAAGGTTAATGATTAGAGACCACGAGGGTTGGTGTGCGTGTTGGTCACAGCAACCCAGGCCTGGAGGCACCATTTGGCTCCACGATCACCAGGACTGGCTGCAGCCCCACAGGCCCTGGACAGACACACGTCCTGAGCATGACCCAGCAACCAGGCGGTCAGCAAGATACAAAGAAAATCACCCAGCTCTTCCTTTTTCCAAGGACACAGCTGTAAAGAGTGTGGCAAGAGATTCTATTTTTGACAGTCTAAGATTTCTCTTTAAATACATGTTTTTTAAGTGTCTTCAGTTTAATCTCTTACACAAGGTAAAAAATGACCGTACGCTAAAACTGAGAATTGGACTAAATATATTGGCTTAAATAGCTAGTGCTGTTCTTTTGCTATTGTCTCTGGTTTTTTAGACTCTTTACTTGGGGACAACAGTGCAGGAACTACTTTGGTGAAAATAGTATTTTATTAGAGGAACTCCTGTGTGCTCCGTGGCATGGCACATAACAGATCTTGGGTCTTGTGTTCCGGGCGAAGAACCACTATTCTGGGCACTAGCGGACTCCCTGGAACCCTGGCCGGGCTGTAAAGGCACCCACCGAGCCTGCTGTCCACAAATAGTTTTCTTCATTTTGCAAAGCGTGCATGCGCCAGGGGAAATAGCTCTGAAGCTCGCCCTTCCTGGGAGAAGATTTGTGAAGGGCAAGGTCTCCACTAAACCCAGCACACACGGTCCAAACACAGCCTGGCACTACCCCAGCAGAAGATCCCTCCATGTTCTGATTTGAGCCTACAGCCCTAGAGTGGTGGGCTCAGGCCAGAGGCAGCTGACCTTGCGCTTTGAGCCCTACAGAGCAGCTCTGGGGGCTGCTGAGTAACTGTCTTCGTCAGCAATGACAACAACGTTATTAGTTGTTTTTTGGGGGGTTTTTTTCGTTAAATTTTTATTTTGTCAATATACAATGTATATGATTATTATGGCCCATCACCGACACCTCCCTCCCTCCTCCCTCTCTCCCCTCCCCCCCCGAGAATGTCCTTTCCATTTGCTTCTTGTAACAATTTCAAAAAAGTATAGTTGTTATATCTTCCCCCCCCTGTTTTTTTTTGTGTGTGTATGTGGGATGCAACCCCTATGGAAAATGGTTTGGAGGTTCCTCAAACAGCTGAAGATAGATCTACCATACGATCCAGCTATCCCACTACTGGGAATATACCCAAAGGAATGGAAATCATCAAGTCGAAGGTATACCTGTTTCCCAATGTTCATTGCAGCACTCTTCACAATAGCCAAGAGCTGGAATCAGCCCAAATGTCCATCATCGGATGAGTGGATACAGAAAATGTGGTATATCTACACAATGGAATACTACTCAGCTATAAAAACAAATGAAATACTGCCATTTGCAACAACATGGATGGACCTTGAAAGAATAATACGCCCTTTATTTTCTTCTCTTCTCTGATTGCTCTGGCTAGTACTTCCAACAGTATGTTGAATAGGAGTGGTGAGAGTGGGCATCCTTGTCTGGTTCCTGTTCTTAAAGGAAAAGCTTTCAGCTTTTCCCCATTCAGGATGATATTGGCAGTGGGTTTATCATATATGGCTTTAATTATGTTGAGATACTTTCCGTCTATACCTAACTTTTAGAGGGTCTTCGTCAAGAATGATTGTTGAATTTTAAAATTCAACGTTATTAGTTTTGGATTTCTTCCAGAAATTCTGCTTCCTGAAAAGGCCATGCATCTGCTAGTGAGGAAACAGAGCATGGATGAAAACCTTTATTTTAAAAATCAAAACCCAACCGGAGGGCTCTGCTGCACCCCTGGAGGGCCAGCAGCTCCTTTGAGGGCAAGGATGGAGCCTGCCGGGACCTGTAACAGGAGGCTGATGAGAAACTGGCTTATAAATTAAAGAAGGGAACCACTTCCCAAGCCTGCTAGAGGAATGCTAACATGTCTCCAGAATCTGGGCAGCCTTTATAGCAAAGCCACGGTCATTAATGACTCTAATGATTTCTTCCTCCTCTGCCGTTCAAGATCCTTCTACTTTTAGGGAACTATTGGTGCATGCTTATTAGAGAGAGAACTCTTTGAAATCCATCCAACTCTGTTCTACATCTGAGCCATTTACGATAGAAGACTGATTAATGTTTGAGGCAATCCAGTAAAAAGAGTGCTGGCTGAAATGCCTACCCAACTTTCCACTGTCAAGGCTCGGCATCAGACCGAGTGTGCTCATCCTGCGTGTAGATGAGGACAAAGAGCCACTCTGGCGGGCCGGAGGAAGGTGCACTATCTGTCAGACGACACACTAACGTCACGCAGGAGACCCCAGCGATGCCAGTCACCCTCAGGTGTGCCCCCAGTGCTGGATTTATTTCCACTGTGAAGAGAAATTTTGCAGAATGCTAAAATCGTTATACTTTTTAAGTTGTGGTATTACAGGTATATTCTTCAAAACCTGGGCTATAATGGAGATAAATTCGGAAATTTCTCAGAGAAAATTTCATAGCAAGAGGGTCTCATCCCACCCACACCACCCACGCCCCACCACCCCTTTCTCTGTGCATCCTGGGCCCCAACACCCCACATCCTGGCCCTGCCCCCTTTTCCCTCCCCTCCCCTAATTGGTATGTGTCAATCACACTCAAAATGAGAAAATAGAAAATTTTCAGGACCACCAGCTGAGTAGGCCGGAGACTGCTCCCCTGCACAGCAGCACAAGAGCCAGCAGCAGGTCCAGAGAGCAGGACGTGAGGACCTGCCCTCCACAAAAGAAAGTCGGAATCCTATGAAGCCCTGGCATTCGTGGCTAGTGTGCAGGATCACAAGAGAAATATGCATCATAAAACTTCAAACGTTCATGCACAATGAGCGAAGAACCTTTGTATGTACTGCAACATTTTTGTATTTGAAATGCAAATGTTAGGTTTTAAAAGACGAGAATGCAAAATTGTTCAATAAATCAAAGCTGATAGTTTACAACGAAAATACAAGAGATAGTGAAATCTCTGCATCTGCCCCGCTGGGCCTGTCCTGGCCTCGCGCCAGCTGGATGTGAGCAGCTGCCTCCCTTCCTCGCCCGAAGCCCCCTCCTCGGCTCACCATCGGTGCTGCCCTGGCTTTCTGTGGGGTAAGGTGCCAAGTGAGCCTGTACTGACCTCTAAGCCTGTGGATGGCTCTGTGAGGAAGAGCGAGCTTTGGACTGACTCTACCCTCTGACTCTGTGACTTTGGACAGGTCACTTTGCCTCCCGAGTCTGTTTCCTCTAGGAGGAACACGACGTTGGTCATTGCCCAGCTGACAACCCTCTGCATCTCCCTCATCCTGCACACAGAAGGAGCTGGTCTGGCTGGCAGGGCGTGGCCTCTGCTGAGGGGCTCAGACTTCCTGTGGGGCTGGTGAAAGCCTGGCCTGAGTCCCTCTGCTTCACCAAGACGCGACAGAGGCCCTGGAGTAGAGACGTCCGTTCCGCACGAATAAGCCACGTTCACGGTGCATCGTTCCAAGGCACATATTTAAATCCTGCTCAACAGCGAGAATGGAGCAAAAGCCAGAGGTCGGCAGGCAAGGCCCACGGTCTGCACCAGCCACCCCCGCTGGGATCTTCCCCAGGAACCCGGCTGCCAGGCAAGAGGGACAGGTGGAACGGTCGCCTGCTGGTGTTGGGACACTCCTGCCACAAGGAATGGAGGACAGCCAGGGGAACCACGTGGGACTCAGGCTACCTTTTGCCCAAGCACAAGTGTTCTGCCAGGCAGGGGTGCACAGTGATCATGTGCAGGTCACAGGAGAGGACACTGTCGGAGCCCCGGAGCACCCAGAGAGAGGCTGGCGCAGGCCTGAGCAGCACACAGGCCCGAACTGCGCCCCGTCCTCCCTCCTCCTGTCTCCTCCTGCCTCCTCCCCCTCCCTCCCTGCCTCCTCCCCTCTCTCCCTGCCTCCTCCCCCTCCCTCCCTGCCTCCTCCCCTCTCTCCCTGCCTCCTTCCCCTCCCTCCCTCCCTGCCTCCTTCCCCTCTCTCCTTTATTTCTTCTTCTCCTCGGCCTCCTGCCTTCCTGCCTCTGTCTCTCCCCCTTCCTTTTTCACATCCTTTACACTTCTGTCCACGCCCTGACTCAGCAGCCTCTACTGCATTCTTTCCCTTCATTCACTCATCGAAGGGCCCAGCCCTTCACTCATTCATCAGCACATAAAGCAAACATGCACCCCCAGCGTCTGCCGGGCTCCGGGCCTGGTGCCTTCTGGCAGTGACTGTGCTGGTTACATGCTCTGGCCTAGTGTGGTGGCCATGCCCAGGTGGAGGATGTGGCTTCTCCAGGGCCTCTCAGGCCTGTGTGATGGAGGGCTCCCTCCAAAAGGGAATGGGCTCCCCACCGGGAGAACATCTGGACATGGCAGAGGGTTCTGCCTGCATGCACGTCCTGTCTGTGTGTGGCCCAGTGGCGAGTAGGACACAGCTTTCTGGAACATCCACCAGATGTCATTACCCAGTGGACACTGAGTCTGCCTTCAAGTATCTCTTTTCTTTGTATGTGTTACCCCCAAATTACAGCTTTAAAAAAATTATAAAATAGGAAACGTTTGTGGTGTTTAATCCCGGCACCATCAGAAAGCAAGCCATAAAACATGTACCATGACCCCAGAAAATTGCCCAAAACCCTCAGTTCCTCCAGGATGGTGTCTTATTCATAAAATAGCAGCAGGCAAGGAGTCTTATTTTATTGTACTGCAATATAAGTGGTAGACACAACTCTTCCCTTCTATTATCTGAGCAATCTCAGTCACCCAGTAATGTGTCTCTAGGTTGTTAAAAATATGTTGCAACTCTCTTGGTCTATGATTCCACCCAAGTGAAATGCTAACAAGATATTTTTAATCAAAAGGCAGCCTAAAATGCAGTAAATTTCAACATGGAGAAGCGATAGCTGACGTAGAATTGCTTTCAGAGTATGCTACAGACACAAACTAAGTGTGAGTTATGGCGTGTACAATAGGCATGTCGTTTCCCCCTAACAATTCAGCCCTTAGCAGCAGCACTCTGCAGACTCCTGCGGGCAGGGGCAGAGGTGACATGGGAAGGGCCAGAGCTGGAGCCCCTCAGGAGTCAAGGAGGCAGGACACTGAGGAGCTGGTCCAGGTCAGCCCCCGGCACATGCCCGGTAGCCTAAGAATGAACGGAGGTCTGAAAGATTTTCTTCTAGAGTTATAATAGGAAAAAAGAAAGCAATGCTGAAATGAACAGACGTGAGGCTCCAGACAGAGGTGTAACCATATGGAAACTCACTAGTGGGAGCTAGCTTATTCTCTGGCTTGCCGGGACAGTCTTCCAACTGACAATTCATGAGGGCTTGGCATGTGTCAGGCACTGTGTGCAGTAATGGGTTGAACCTGCCCCCGAAGGCATCGGTGGTCTGGAGAGGCGGACGGAGCTGTAAAGAGCCAGAAGTCAGCACAGGATGCTGCTGAGGCTGCAGCGGGGTCAGGAAGCAGGCTGGAGAGTAAGGGGGCGACAAGGCCCCTGGGGTGAATCACCAACAGGTGAGCTGCCCAGGTGTGCGCCAGAAACACAAAGTCATTTAACCTCGTGTTCTTAACTCTGACATCCCTTCTTACACTTTTTGCTGTTTTCTATTTTTAATTTATGATTTCTCAGTTCCTTGATTCCTTCATGTGTGTGTGCATGTGTGTGCTCATGCATGCATGAGAGAGAGAGATTCATGACACCTCCTACAGTGCACGGGAGCCTGCTGCAGGCTCAGGAAGCCTCTGTGCTGGCCGGGCCCCTCTCTCCGAGTCTGTGGCTTGTGCTGGAGCGAGCGTGGTATCCACGTGGTCAGCCGCTTCCTCCAGGGTGTGGGATGCTGAGGCATGAAATGTCGGAGATGCCACGCTGTGAAATGTTTTCTTGTCCCCGTCATAGCTTCCCTTTCCCGAAAGTGATTTTTGAATTCTTTGCTGATTATGTGCATAAATGTGACAAGATCAGGTGCATGTCCCACTCTGCTCAGGTCCTCCCAACCACGCCCTGTTTGCTTCCCTTTCCCTGCGTGCTCTTCTCTCCCGGCTGTGGGGTCTGCGCCTCCCCTAACTGATGATCGGAGCCCGAGTTCCACCTGCAACTTCAGGCTCTCGTTCCTTATCTTAAAAACAAATATAGCTAGTTGTTTTTTTTTAACTTGAAGTTCAACTTTAAATTGGAAAAAGTTTTATGCCTACAGTAGGTCAGACCCTGTACAGGAGCCAAAGTTGTCACCTAGAAGTTCCTGCTACAGTCTCACTAATGACACCCATTGCAGCCCCCCGTGAATGAATTAAAACTCCTCATTGCAGTTTTTAGTGCAAAGTGGGAGGTTTTAGCTAATGGTGTCTGTGTTGTTTGCAGTTTTACAGGTGGACCCTGAGCAGAGGCAGAGCTGGCCTGGTAGAGGCCACGGTGGAACTGCACCTTCTGTCCCCTCCTTCCAACCAGGGTCCTGTCCTTCTCCAGCCTCATCCCTTAGGTGGGGGGGTCACCTGTGCTGTGAAACTTTTCTGATCTCGCACACCCCCATGTTGTCATTGAGTTTTCCTTGGAGGCTTCAATGACAGTGGTACAGGGTGGAGCCCGCAGGGCCCAAATGACTGCGTGCTCAGCTCACTGGGCAGCTCCTCCTCCCACGCTGCTCCTTTCCTCCTCTCCCCTGTCCTCCCTCTCCTAGTTTTCGTCCTTCCCCTCCCCCTCTCCCCCTCCCTCCTCATCTCCCCCTTGACCGCTTCCCCCTCTGGAGGAGCACTGACCCCACACTGTGGGCTGCTGGTGCCGTGGTCCACATCTCCCCTCACCTTATGAATGCCATGACAAGTCACCGGAGTGGATAAAATATTCATTATTTCAAGAAAGAACACATCAGGCATGACTTTGGGGCAGTGGTGACTTCAGTCTGGCACAGGTTTGGTCTGGAGGAAGGTCCAGCAGGCTCCTGGGGAAGTGCCCTGGGGAGCAGGAAGGACAGGGGCCCAAGATCTGGGAGAGTTGACCTGGGGACGCAGAGGTCAGGCTCTGAAGGTGGATGAGCCCTGAAGTGAGAGGTGCACAGCGAGAGAAAATGTGCAGCTCTGAGGATGGCAACAAGAGTGCAAGGGTCATTCGTCCACTTGGGGTGTTGGACTAAGTCAGGGAGAAGACCGAGGGGCACCCACCTCACTGAGATGAGCTGCTATGCAGAGCCAAATGCCAAAAGCGTGGAATTATCACATCCTTCATTTTATACACCCCAGAGATTCACCCCTTCGCTGGCAGCAAACTCTCAGGTAAGTACTTGAAGGACGTGGTGGAGACCTGCATCAGGTGAGCCCGTGGAGGGCATGGTGGAGACCTGCGTCAGGTGAGCACGTGGAGGGCATGGTGGAGACCTGTGTCAGGTGAGCATGTGGAGGGCGTGGTGGAGACTTGCATCAGGTGAGCACATGGAGGGCATCGTGGAGACATGCATCAGGTGAGCACGTGGAGGTCATGGTGGAGACCTGTGTCAGGTGAGCACGTGGAGAGCATGGTGGAGACCTGCATCAGGTGAGCACGTGGAGGGCATGGTGGAGACCTGCATCAGGTGAGCACATGGAGGGTGTGGTGGAGACCTGTGTCAGGTGAGCACGTGGAGAGCATGGTGGAGACCTGTGTCAGGTGAACACGTGGAGAGCATGGTGGAGACCTGTGTCAGGTGAGCACGTGGAGAGCATGGTGGAGACCTGTGTCAGGTGAGCACGTGGAGAGCATGGTGGAGACCTGTGTCAGGTGAGCACGTGGAGAGCATGGTGGAGACCTGTGTCAGGTGAGCACGTGGAGAGCATGGTGGAGACCTGTGTCAGGTGAGCACGTGGAGAGCATGGTGGAGACCTGTGTCAGGTGAGCACGTGGAGAGCATGGTGGAGACCTGTGTCAGGTGAGCACGTGGAGAGCATGGTGGAGACCTGTGTCAGGTGAGCACGTGGAGAGCATGGTGGAGACCTGTGTCAGGTGAGCACGTGGAGAGCATGGTGGAGACCTGTGTCAGGTGAGCACGTGGAGAGCATGGTGGAGACCTGTGTCAGGTGAGCACATGGAGGGTGTGGTGGAGACCTGTGTCAGGTGAGCACGTGGAGGGCATGGTGGAGACCTGTGTCAGGTGAGCACATGGAGGGTGTGGTGGAGACCTGTGTCAGGTAGCACATGGAGGGCGTGGTGGAGACCTGTGACAGGTGAGCAGTGGAGGGTGTGGTGGAGACCTGCATCAGGTGAGCACATGGAGGGCGTGGTGGAGACTTGCATCAGGTGAGCACATGGAGGGTGTGCTGGAGACATGCATCAGGTGAGCACGTGGAGGTCATGGTGGAGACCTGTGTCAGGTGAGCACATGGAGGGCGTGGTGGAGACCTGTGACAGGTGAGCAGTGGAGGGTGTGGTGGAGACCTGTGTCAGGTGAGCACATGGAGGGTGTGGTGGAGACCTGTGTCAGGTTAGCACATGGAGGGTGTGGTGGAGACCTATGTCAATTGAGCACATGGAAGGCATGGTGGAGACCTATGTCAGGTGAGCACATGGAGTGCATGGTGGAGACTTGTATCAGGTGAGCACGTGGAGGGCATGGTGGAGACCTGTGTCAGGTGAGCACATGGAGGGCGTGGTGGAGACCTGCATCAGGTGAGCACATGGAGGGTGTCGTGGAGACCTATGTCAGGTGAGCACATGGAGGGTGTGGTGGAGACCTATGTCAGGTGAGCACATGGAGGGCGTGGTGGAGACCTGCATCAGGTGAGCACATGGTGGGCGTGGTGGAGACCTGTGTCAGGTGAGCACATGGAGGGCATGGTGGAGACCTGTGTCAGGTGAGCACATGGAGTGCGTGGTGGAGACCTGTGTCAGGTGAGCACATGGAGTGCGTGGTGGAGACCTGTGTCAGGTGAGCACATGGAGGGTGTGGTGGAGACCTATGTCAGGTGAGCACGTGGAGGGTGTGGTGGAGACCTGTGTCAGGTGAGCACATGGAGGGTGTGGTGGAGACCTGTGTCAGGTGAGCACGTGGAGGGTGTGGTGGAGACCTATGTCAGGTGAGCACATGGAGTGCGTGGTGGAGACTTGTATCAGGTGAGCACATGGAGGGTGTGGTGGAGACCTGCATCAAGTGAGCACATGGAGGGTGTGGTGGAGACCTGTGTCAGGTGAGCACGTGGAGGGTGTGGTGGAGACCTGTGTCAGGTGAGCACGTGGAGGGTGTGGTGGAGACCTGTGTCAGGTGAGCAAGTGGAGAGCATGGTGGAGACCTGCATCAGGTGAGCACATGGAGGGCGTGGTGGAGACTTGCATCAGGTGAGCACATGGAGGGCATGGTGGAGACCTGTGTCAGGTGAGCACTTGGAGTGTGTGGTGGAGACCTGCATCAGGAGAGCACATGGAGGGTGTGGTGGAGACCTGTGTCAGGTGAGCACGTGGAGGGCGTGGTGGAGACTTGCATCAGGTGATCACGTGGAGAGCATGGTGCAGACCTGTGTCAGGTGAGCACTTGGAGGGTGTGGTGGAGACTTGCATCAGGTGAGGATGGGGGGTGGTATACACCTGGGTCAGGTGAGTGTATGGATGGTGTGGTGGAGACTCTAATCAGATGAGCACATGGAATGGCATGACAGGTGTTTTCTGGGAATCAGGGACAAACTACGGTGGGCGATGGTGCTGGACTTCAGGAGATCGGCCAGCAGAGCCTAGGCTGGGAGCTGGGGGCTGAGAATAGATGTGCTCAGTGCTGCCATGGGTGTGGGGTAGGTCCCTCACTGGAGAGCTCTTAGTAATGAGAATGGAGAAGCCTTCCCATGAAGGGGCTAGAATTGACAGCTGCTTCGGGAGTCTTTGCTTGTGTTGAATCGGGGAAGGGTATCTCTAAAGAAAGAATCCGCTGCTGGGGTAACAAGGACCACGCAAAGCTGAGGCTCTCCTGGACATTAGGTGGCAGGTGGGAGAGCTGAGCACCTGTGGAAGGTGACAGGCTGTAGACCCCAGACACTGAAGAGCATCTTCCTGAACTTCCTCACTGCTGGAGGGAGGGGAGGATTGGTGGGGACTGGGCTTTGAGGGCAAGGGGAGTCTTGTGTGACAAGCCACCCGGCGTGGAGTGGCTGGGTTGGTGGTTCACCTTCTCTTGCTGTTTAATTTCTCTCCTGTAACAGCCACAGCAGGAGCCTCCAGCAGATGTAGGCACGTAGCAGAGCAGACAGAGCTCCTGCACGATGCACACCCAGCGCTGCACGAGAAGGCACGGGGTGCAGTCCTTAAGTTACTACAGGGGCTTCTAGCATCCTCCGGGGGCAGCAAGTAACGTAGGTTTTTGTTCCTGAAACCAGGTCACCATACATTGTTTAATAAGTGTCTCTAAGGAGAACAAATAAGCCCATAGTCTTTCACTTCAGTGATCCAACCTTTGAGACTTGTTGCTGGCACAGGTCGTGCTCAGACGCCCAGGGGGATGCTCAGGGATGAGCAGTGCACTTGGCAGGTCCAGCTGTAGGCTGAGAAAGATGATCTAGGAAATGACATGAGAACGGGGACAAGGGAGGCCAGCGGGCCTCCTGGGGAAGGACCAAGCACATGGGAATCTTCTTAGCAGAGTCACTCCAGGAGACATGAGAACCATCACGGAATCTCGACCATCCCCAGCCCAGCTCTTCATGGCTGCCCTAAGAGGCAGGGACAGGAAAGCAGACTTGCTGTAGCAACCCCAGCACGGTGGGAAGAATTAACAGCACGGCTCTCTCCCCTTAAATTACATATCTAGACAGATGTGGCTGGATACAGAGCACCAGAAAATATTTTTAATAATTACCTGAGTGAAGTTCCAGGAACTTATTCAAAGTGATCCATTTAAATGTCAATGCCGTTCATCTTTAATGAGAGAAACAAAACCTTTTGGCATTATTAGTCTGTGAAGTTATAGAATAAATTAGTTGATATTCTGTCATTTTCAAAACCAAATAAGGAAAGACCATTAAAAAACTGAATGTGATATAATTTGCCTGGCCTGGGTCTCTGGGAACACAGTGCCACCATCTGTAGCTGCAGCTAGTTAGTGAGCAGTAATGTCACCGTCGTGATGTATAGCTCAATAACACCAGACCAGCTGGCAAAACAAGTTTTGGAGATTCAGACTGTGTTAGTTAGATCAAAAAAATTATCAAGATAGATAGTATGTTAGGAAGATAAAAGAGAGTTTTGATAAGTTGCTAAGAATTTAGTGTGTGCCTGTGTATGTACGTGTGTGCCTGTGTGTGTGTCTGTGGGTTTATGTGTATCTGTAAGTGTGTCTGTGCATGTGTGTCTGTATATCTGTATTTCTATGCATGTCTGTGTGTGTGTCTGCATGTCTGTGTCTGTGTGTCTGTGCATGCATGTCTGTGCATGTGTGTGTGTATGTGTGTTTCTGTGTGTCTGTGTCTGCATGTCTGTGTCTGTGTGTCTGTGGATGCATGTCTGTGCATGTGTGTGTGTATGTGTGTGTATGTGTGTCTGTGTCTGCATGTCTTTGTCTGTGTGTCTGTGTTGCTTTGCTTCCCATGGATTTGTCAGCCCTCCTCCCCTGGGTGATGGAGCTGCAAAAGATTACTCAAAGCCCATTTCTTCTGAGCAGTAAGAAGCCCCGAAGGGGTTAATCTCCCGGAACCCTCAAGAGAGAGGCATTCCTTCCTTTTGGGAAATTAACCCCGAATTGGGGTTCTTGCACCACATTTATTCTCCAGACCAGGAAGTTACAGGCAAAGAACATAAGTGGGGTTATGGCCAATTATAGTCTAACAGTAGAGGCTGGTAACATGCAGTAAAACAAGCAAAGTGACATTCCATAATGCAATTTGCAAACAGTTAAGTCAATCCACCAACAAAAGCTTGATCTTAGCAAACACTGTTTTTTCCTACAGCGATTTACCCAGTATCTTTACATATCAATCAGTAACTTGTCTGTACTTGAGCCAGCAACCTTGCTGTGCCACAAGTCTCCATCCACGTCAGAGACCCTATTTTCCTGTCTTTTGCAAGGTTACCATTTCTATATGTAATTTTAAAAGGTCGGGCTAAACCTGAAGCCACAGGGCTCCAGAAAATAGGCTCTGTGAAATACGTTTGCTCCGTGAATGTTAGTGCTCTCTACAGGCTGTGCATGCATGTTCCTGTGTGTGTGCATATTTCCAAGTGGTAGAGAAAGAAGGTGTTGGCTCATGAGGGGGACATCATCGCTGGAGTTAGAAACCTCCCAACATGGGCAACCTTTAACTTTCACAGGTGCTCGCCCCTCTCTCTCCCCCAAATCCAAGCCTCAGTGGACTCATCTGAAATTCAGACATGCTGATCCCTGGGATCTCCCTGGGGTTTTGCAGAGAACTGTAATGGGCTGTCAGGATAACTGGAATGCTGTGTGCAGAATGCGTGCCTCACTCTCTAATCTTTATGATGATGTAATTCAATAAGAAAAAGAATTAATAAGTTCCCAGTAGAGATTCAGCTCTGACCAATGTGTTTGGCTGTCACCATATCTACAGGAAGAGTTGGACAGTGTAAGGTCACTGTCTATTATTACAGAAGTTTTGTGTGATGTATTTGTTTCACAAAATTAGTGACTTATTCACAAGCCGTGGAGTGTGGACAGAAAGACGGCCCTTCCAGAAGAAAGACAATCATTCAATATTCTGTGAACAGGTTGTGAGCAACCACTTTGTATGAGGCACCATTTTAGCCCTGAGACTAGTACAGTCGTGGAGGGGAAGGGAACCCCTAACCATAAGGTTTAAGTTACTCTGCATTTTCAATATAATTTATAATTGTAAATACATAAGTATTTTGTGTACAGTTACATAAATGCTTCAATATAATTGGATATAATTATAACTATTAAAATAATTGTGTTGGGCTGGCCCGGTGGCGCACTGGAAAGTGTGCCACTTGGGAGCGCGGTGGTGCTCCTGCTGAGGGTTCGGATCCCGTGTGGAGACCAGTTCCCGCTCACTGGCTGAACGTGGTGCGGGTACAACACTGAGGGTTGCGATCCCGTTACCGGTCAGTAAAAAAAAAAAAAGACAAAAAAAAAAAAAGGAAATAAAATAATTGTGTTATTTACAATTTACATTGAATTTCTATAATACGCTAGTGAATTTTGTATTCTAAGGAAAAGTGGTTACGGATCTGCTATATTTTGTCCTCATCAAAGCAATGTATATCAAAAACCCATCTTTAATTACAAAGGGTCTAAGCCTGTCCTGTTGACCAAGACTTGCGCTTATGTAAGTAAACCTCATGTCAGAATCAAGGAACTGGTTAACCCTTCAGTCGATATGCCCGACGTGCTTCTTCTGGAAAGTGAGGACATGACTTCAGTTGGCACATGAACGTCAGCGTCCTCCTTTCCAAAGTTCCGTCCTGCCTCTTCAGTCCCTTGGCGAAGAGAGAGTTACAGCAGGATCGTGTCAGCTCAATGCAACATTAAGAACCCAGTTACCTTTTTTATTTCTTGACATGAGACGTGGTGGTAAGGACAGCTTCACATCCGTCGTGAGTCTACATTTCTAACACTCTGCACTGTGATGCTTTCCTAAACATAAAGTGAGCACGCGGACAGGAAGCAGCTTGTGGAGTGGCGCAGACACAGATACTACAACAACGAATGCTGGGGGCAGTGGCTCGCCGCGACCGTGGTGCCCAAGGGCCCTTTCCACCACACAGCACTGGGCCTCTCACAGACAGTGTGTCCTCCTCTACGTTCATAGCTGTCATTTGGAGTAACAAAACTTAGTTTCAAGAGACAGGCGTGATCCTCCGGAGGGCCAGCCCCCAGGACTGGCTCTGTCCAGGATACTGTGGGATTCTGGGAGGCACTCACAACTTTTTTTGCCCATTCAAGTTTAAAAAATTACAAAGGAAAGGGTAAAAGAAAAGGCAAAACAGAACAAGCCCGAGATAGTTTTGTCCTAAGGTGAAGCTCCCTGTGAGCTGCAGAGACCAGTCGTTGTGGGTCCCAGGGGAGGGTGGTGGACACTCAAGTGGTGGTATCCAGGGGAGGGTGGTGGTATCCTCTGGGGGCCCTTCACGGGGGTGCCCCGTGAGGATGCTGCGGGACAGCAGCTGTCTGGAGCACATGCATCTACACCCCAGCCCCACTGCTTCTCTGCCCTGTGCACTCAGGTGGGGTGGGGTCACCAGGTTGGCTGTCCTCCCCTCGGCCCCAGGAGCACAGGTGGGTTCAGACCCCACAGGGCCCACTCTCCCTGGGCCTCTCTGCCATCTCCCCAAGGTGTCCACCAGGCCCTCTGTGCTCCCCCAGCCGCAGAACACACTCCGAGTGGGCTTCAGGAAGGGGTGTGTGGGCCACCTTGGGGCAGCCACCGCACCCTCCAGCCTGGTTGTGAAGAGGGACCATTGTGGGAGGTGGCAGGGACAGGCCCTCACCCTACACTGCCCACATCCTTCTGGGGGTCCCTAGAGGGGCTCCTATGTCCAGAAAGTAGTATAAGGGCAAGGTGAGGAATTTATTGTTGTTGTCATCGTTTTAATGCTAAATTTAATTCATTTAAAGAGCTGTTATTTTCAGCCCATGTCACTTCTACTTTGTGGGGCCTGCAGGTCTTGGGTGATTTGTGGGAACACGTGGCCATCAAGTTTTTCTTTATTTCATGTTCCTTCTTAGGAAAGTAAAAATTGGCAACCTCACACCTCAAATTTTACTTGAAATTTACTGGTCTTCGAAACCCCCAAATCTGTTCTGTAATGATCCCCGACAATGGCTTAAAATGCTGTGGAATGAGGTCCCAGGTTCACCTCACTCTTCTTCTGTGTGCAAAGAAAATGCCACGTCTTTGTTTTGAATTGTTTTAAGGCTGTGATAAAATCAAGCAAGACATCACACAGGCTTCTCTAAAATCAGCGACATGGCAGACAAGTGTGGACACCAGACTCAGCTGATCTCTACCCACAACACCACCCCCCAACGCACAGGTCCCACGCAGGTGTTCGAGTTCTCACGTGGTGGGAGTTACTCCTGCGAATGTGTGAGCAGCCTGCCCCTCCCTGGGGACAAGCCAGAGTAGTGCAGGACACAGGTGAGTTTGCTCAAACCAGGCATCTGCCTCCAACCAGATGATCGGCAGCTGTGAGAGCCAGTCATGTTCCTCATCTCATTTGACATGGTTTGATGGACAGGCAGCTCCTCCCAGCCTTTTAGCTCTAACACACCCATGCGTACATGCATGTACACACACGTGCATGCACGCACACATGCACACAAACACACTTGCACACACATGCACACTTCATTCATTACGTTATTGTGAAATTTGTAAGAAATGTGAAGAGCAGATCTTGGTGGAACCTCCATGAGACTAATACATTAACAGTTATAATTTGTTATTTCTACCGTTTCCCCAGGGAAGAGAAAAATCACTGGATGTATTTGAGTGTCTGACAGACAGCCCACCCTCCACTCCTCTGCAGGCTGCTCCTGGGTGTTGGGGGCTCAGGGTGTCTCCCACCTCCCAGCCCTGAGGGAAAGAGTCCTCAGTGCTCAGGATCCTGCACTTACGACTGCCCCTGGGAAGATGAGGTTCCTCAACTCTCTCAGCCAGAGGCCACACTAAGCACCCCCACCCAAGAGACCCCCACTGCCTCTGTTCTGGGACCCTCACTCCCACCCCACTGGCAGGTCTCTCAGTGGGTCGGGGGCCTCCTGAGCCGTTTCCAGTGACCCAGCAGCTCTGCGCCCTGCGCCTCCGTGCCCGCAGTCCCAGGCTGCCAGCTCTCCCCGCCTGGGCCAGGAGGGGGCTCTGTGGAAGGACACGTGTGTGCCGCCTCCACCCACAGCGCACCTGTCCTTGTCATCACAGCCCCATCCGAGAGAGGCAGGCTTCTTCACCCTCCAGAGAGCAAGCTGCCAGCACGTGTGCAGGGCGGACAGTCTGGGTCTGCCTGCTCCAGGCGCAGGGTAAAAGAGCCCAGTCCCCAGCTGTGACTTCACAGCCAGCATTAGAAACACTTTCTGTCTGGCAGTTCCTGGCTTTCAAGCCTTTTGTCTCATTGCTCAGTTCCATTTTGAATATCTAAAGCTGCATGTTAACTCTGTTCTTTCTTTTCATTCTTTCCGGAAGAATTCTGGAAGACTCCTAACTCCCCCATCCCTCACCCCAGCTCAAGACAGTGGTGCCTTTGGTTGATCGAGGAAAATCTCCTGCACTCAGTAGTTTTCAAAAGCATCGTGCTGTTGACGCTCTTACTCTCATTTCCTCAGGCTCTGTCATTCCGTCGTCTCTCTTCTTGGGCAATCATGTCCAATTTTATGTTAGTTTTCCAAGTTTGGGTGAGCCCCACCCCTGAGCCTGGTCGGGGTGAGACCTGTGCCTTTCACCACAGCAACTCGAGGGAGTTCCTGGCTCCTCCTGAAGCCGACGACACCTCAGAGTCCCTGCTGCCCCCGTGCCACCTGGGGCTGCATCCAGGTGTCCAGACATAGGGCATGTGTCTGTGCCCTGATTATAATGGGGAAATCCAGGGGGCCCACCAGCTCTGAGCACAGAGGGACCCCGCACTCAGCAGAAAGGCGGGCCATGTCCCAGTGAGAGCACATGCTGGTCACAGAGCCAGGAGAAGTGTTGCCCTGTTGCATCTGTGGGGCTGAGCCACTTGCAGAGAGCAAAGCTAAGTGGCTGCGAGCCCTCAAGGGATGGAGAATGGTCTGGAATGGCTGCTTCTGGGGCCGCGTGGAGGGGGAGGGGGAGGGACATGCCCTAGGGCAGCAGTGACCTTTGCAATAACAGAAGCTGCCCAGTGACCTTCCATGTGGGCAGCCCCTGCCCTACCCTGCACTCACCGATGATGCCATCACCTTCATGGAAACCCTGCAGGGGCTGCAGCGGCCCTGCTGACCAGGGGGAGGCCCTGGAGGTCCAGGAGCAGACAGCGGACACCAGCAGCCAGAGGCTGAGCCAGGGCCGGTTCTAACCCTCTAGTGCATGGCTCCTCCCGGCCCAGCTGGCCTCGTCAGCCCGTCAGCTCCGTCGGCACCATTGCTTGCCCTGCAGAGAAGCAGCCACTGAGTGCCCAAGAACTAAACTCATGCACAGTGGACATGCTCCACAGCGTTGCCTGGATGCTCAGTAGGCAGCAGACGCCCCACTCCACCTCCAGAAATCCCTGGAGAGTGACCACCAAACCCTGCACCTACCCACCAGGACACAAACAACCTCTTCCAATCGCTGTCCCAGCATCTCTTCTAACACATGGCACTGACTCCTGCACCCTCCTCTGCCTGGGATTGCGCCTCCCCCTGCCACCCTCCACAGCTGGGTATGTCCATAAGGACATTGGTCACCAGCCCCCAGCCCCTCCAGACCTGTTTCATGCTTCAGGGGGAACCCAGACCCAAGTGGACCATTGCAGCTGAAGGCTCTGAGCTTCTGGGCTGCATGGGTCTGGCCTTACTGGACCCTGATGTCCCCGAACTGCAGTGGACCCCAGACTGTCACTGAGTAGCTGTGTGAACTTGGCCATGCTTCTCACGCCCCACAGCCTCAATGTGCCCTCTATGTGTGTGGATTGTATTATCATCATCACGAGGTTGTTGTCGGGATTAAAAGTTTCAGTACGGCAGTCCCCCCAATGCCCACTTTCACTTCCCGAGGTTTCAGTTACCCAAAGTCAACTGTCATCCAAAAATATGAAGTAAAAGATTCCAGAAATAAACTGTTTGTAAGTGTTAAATTGTGCTTCCTTCTGAGTGGCATGATGAACTCCAGCTCTGTCTCACCCATCCAGCAGATCCATGCCGTCCACATGGCCTGCTAGTCACTTGGTGGCCGTCTCAGTGACCGATCGCCCGTCATGATACCGCAGGGCTTGTGCTCAAGTTGCCCTTGTTTTACTAACCAATGGCCCCAAAGTGCAGGAGCAATCATGCTGGCAAGTCAGACACGCCACAGAGAAGCCCTGAAGGGCTTCCTCTAAGTGAAAAGGGGAAAGTGCTCAATTAATAAGGAGAGAGAAAAGTCATGTTCCGAGGCTGCTGAGACCCACGGTGAGGATGCATCTCCTGTTTCTGAAACTGAGAAGAAGGAAGAAGATCCTGCTTGTTTCACTGTTGCACTCAGGCTGCAAAAGCTGCGACCACCGTGGCGGTGAGTGGTCAGGTAAGATGGAAAAGGCACTAAGTCTGTGGGCAGAGGACACAAGCAGAAACATGTTCTGACTGACAGCAATCAGGTTTGCTGCTCTCTGCAATTTCAGGCATTCGGTGGGGATCTTGGGACACTGTCCCCACCGATAAAGGGGGGACACCTGCACCTATGTTGGTGTTTGGCTCATAATAAAAAGGGTCTTTCTTCGGATTTTTTGAAAGCATCAGGGGGCAGCGCCCCTCCATGTTCCCTCCCCCACCCTCACCTGTGATGTGTCCACGCAGCTTTCAGAATAGGAACGTGCACCTGCCATCAGCAACCGGTCTGTCCCCACACGCTGAGAACTCTTCAATTGTCTGAAGCTCCCGGTATCCACGACTGCTTTTCCCCTGCTACAGATGGTACCCAGAGTACTTTGATTTTGATTTAAATACCTGTACTTGTTCTTGGCTAAAGAAAAGATTTTTTCCCTTTTCATTCATTTCTGTGCATCGTTCTTGAATGTGGATATGCATTCCATTATCATAACTGTCTGTGCTTTAACACACGTGAGCCAATGTGGAAGTTTCTTATTCTAAAATCCTTAATCGGCTGTCAAAAAGCCCATGCTGGCCATTCTGTCTCGGTGCCAATGTCTCTGTTGTAGCAACAGCAGAAATGCAAACCTGGCTGGACATTGTCCTTCAAATTATAACAGGGTTCAACTAAGTTTACGACAACAAATTCTTGGCAGTAAACGTTGCATGCTTCTTGATAAAAATGCCTGTAAGTAGCCACATAGATTGCTGAGAGAGGGGGCTTATGAAAACTGTGATGTGAACCCCTGGCTTACTTCCATATTTTAATTGCCCACCAGGAAGTGATTACTGATTGTGCAGATGAACAGAGGTTGGGGCACGTCTCGGGGTAGAGACTAGGGACCAGGGAGTGAAGGGGTGAAGCCCATGACCCCACTTCCAGAGCACCTTGTCATGGGAGAGAAATATCAAGCTGCTGAGTTGACAGCCGTCTCTGTTTACCCCGTGGAGGGGCCCTGAGCATTGTATACAACCTGTCACTTCCCCTCACTACAGAGCATTAATTGTAACTTCAGACCAGCATTCTCTCCATGTGGTTCAAAATCATGATAAGGGCTATCTGTATTCTGGCATCATTTCCACCCTTAACGTTGTCAACGAGAGAAGTTTTCTTAAACAAAAGAAAGAAAGAAACAATAATAATAATTTGAACTTTCAGGAGGAGAGAACAGAACTGTGGTTACGTGAGACAGGAAAGGGGGAGGGGAGGACAGGGACCAATTGGTTAGTGGACACAGACGACAGCCGGTTAGAAGTAAGCTCTGTGGGTGTGCAGTCGAGCGAGGTGTCTGCAGCATTAATTCATTCTATAACATGAATGCACGGTATCGAATGCGTAGAAGAGATCAAATGTCCTCATCACAAAGGAATGATTAAGTTTTGTAATGATGAATATGCTAATTATCCTGATTTGACCACCACACATTGTATACAGACATTGATGTTTAACTCTATATCCCACAAATATGTATAATCAATTATGTTTCAATAAAAAATACAACAATTATTGTTGAAGGAAGAGTCTTGATCTTGTAGAAGCCCCTCTGTCTGGATTTTGCTGACTGAATATCCATGAAGTTGTTAAATATGTCCCTCTAAGATGTGTGTTTTCTATCAATTAAAATCTGAGACTTGAAAATAAAAGTTGTCTTAAACAGACACATTGTTCCATTAGGGCTGCTTCTACTGGGTGGTATCCTAATTAAACCAAAGAATCTTTATATAAAGCAAAACAGAATTCTTTCTAATTGTGAATGTGGCTCTCTGAATATTAAGCTTCCCTAAATCAGAGCACATATTTTTATATATTTAAATTTTTTACTACAAAAATTTGGACAAAATAATGTATTTGAATCATTTTTCTTACTCAAATATGCAGAAGTAATTTAACCTCCACTGTTTGTTTTGAACAGAAAAGTGGTTTGATCATGCCGACTAAGTTACTTTTGTAAAACGGGAATCTCCTTGGAGGAAGCAGCCAGTATTTTAGACAATGGAATCAATTTTGCAGCAGCCAATTTATCCCACACCTGACAGTATTATTTCAACAGGAACATACTAGAAAGCATCACTAAACGTAATTCAAATATGCTCAGGTGCTGAGATGCTAATAATCTCAAAGGACTGAACCTAGAGGGAAATATATCAGTGCAAGAACCACCATTCAGTGACTGTGTGTCCACTGGTGACCCAGAAGTGCAGGGTGTGGGATTACCTGTGGCTAACGTTCCTGTTGTATTCCATGGGCTGCCAGCCTGGGCTGTGCCCAGAGTCCACACTTAACACGCTGACGCTAGGACAGACAGAGATCCATCTGTTCAGACCTGCTGCACGGGGTGGCCTGGCTTCTGAGCCCGCGAGTCAGATGACTTCCTTTAAATTGTGCTTAAGAAAGAAAAATGAGAGAACTCTCAGAATGTACGACTGAATGTTAATGCTTTTCTGTCAAAATATCACCCTGTCTAGACTTAGCTGAATCTTGGGCTTTGAAAATCCATCTCTTCTGAATCTGTATTCCATAAATGTAGCTTTTACAAAATGTATTAAATTTGAAGGGGAAAGCCAATAATTGTAATGTTTGAAGATTCAATTTGAATACTAAAAGTGGTCAAGAGCAGTCCCAGGTGAATCCAGGTGAGGAATTTTATCGCTTGTGAAGTCTAAGTCTTAAATGTGTCTTTAATATTTAAAAACAAACAAAAAAATGTCATTCCCCTCTTCTAAAGGTTTTAGCGTGCCCAGACAACTTGCAGCTGTGATTCTCATGATAAGGGGACACAGTGAGTGTAATAGGGGCCCTGGGGACTGTCTCAGCAGAGCTCATTTGTGATATTGCAGCCCTGATATCCTGCATTAATGCATAGGGCTTTCCAGGAATATTCTAGGGTGGAAGTGTATTGCCCCAGGTGGAAATGAACTCATTTCCTTTCTGAAATATCAGGTGTTTCTCAAAAGTGTCCCCCAGAGCAGCTCGTGATCAGCTTTGCTTACATGTCAATTCTCAGTGCACCTGCTTACTTCATAGCATCTTTCAGGCTTCTGGTTCAAGACAGACCATCAACCACTGGACCTTGTCTGTAACACCATCCAGCTCACAAAGCAAGTTTGCTCTAACTCTCAGGGGAGCCTGCATCTCTCAGAGAAGTCACACGTGGAGGGTCACACCCGGGGGATCACACCCAGCTGCTGTCACGATCTCAAATCAGATGGGCCAGGCTATTGGGGCCCGGGGAGCCCATGTCCTGCCAGCCACCTCCAGCCAAGAGGAGCCTCGTGTGTCCACCCAGTGTGGTAGGGTTATCATCACGTGATTCATGGCAGAAAGCATCGGAAGCACTTTCTTGGAAAACCAACGGAAGATGAAAGTGGACGGCAGATTCAGAAAACAAAAGAGAAGGACCCAAGCAGATCATGGTGGTGCTAATGGTCTCAGCCTCTGGCCACACCAGGGAGAATGTGGTGTCTGGGGACCTCAGCAGACAAAGACCAGGCAGGCACGTGGCCTCACAGGGCCTCCCAGAAGGCAGGAGGTGCTGTCCTTGGATCATGTGAAGAGTGACGCTGGTGTCAGGAAGAAGGAGAAAGGGCCCACCAGCAGACAGCAGACGACAGAGCTCCTTGCAGCTGTCGAGGCTCTGCTTGGGCAGGGGATGCGGCCCCAAGGGCGGGCCCTCGCAGAGGCAGCAGGAGCTCCTGGGCCAGGAAACCTCGACGCTGTCTAAACAGCTTTACTGATGCATAATCCAGACACTGTAAAACCCACCACAAGTGTACAGTGTAATGGTGTTAATAAACACGTAGATCTATACAACCGTCACTGCAAACCAGATCTGGGACATTGGCATCATCCCCAGCAGTTCCTCAGACCCATTTCCAGTCAATCCCAGATCCCACCCCCGGTTTCAGGAACAGCTTGACCTTCCTTCTGTTCTTTCTCTGTCTATTTGCCTTTTCTGGACGTGCTGTGGACATGGAATTGGCCAATACGTAGTCTTCTGCACCAGCCTCCCGCCTTCACCCCGCATTCTCACCAGCAAGGTTTCGCGGTTTAACATATTATTAATCCACTCCTTTGTATTGCTAAACAGTATTCCATTATATGCTATCCCACATTTTATTTATTTCATCGATTTATGGACATTTAGATTGGAAATTATGGATAATGCAGCTGTGAACATTGACATACAAGCTTTAGTGTGGACACGTGTGTGTGTGTGTTTCTCTTGGAGAGGTTCCTAGGAGCAGAATCGCTGAGGTTCACTGTCAGCACGTGTTCCACTTTCTAAAAACTGGTGAACAATCCCCCCACTGTGACTGCACCATTTTGCTTTCTCACCTGCAGTGTGTGGGGGTCGCTCTCCTTCTTGAAAACACCGTGCATCGTCTGCATTTTTCATTACAGTCATTCTTCTGGGTTTGTAGTGGTGTCCATTATGAATTTAATTTGCATTTCCCTAATAACTAAGAACCTTGAGCACCTTCTCGGGTACTTTTCAGTCGTTTGCAAGTTTTCTTTGGTGAATGGCTATTCAGATCTTCTGCCCATTCTTAAAGCTGAGTTCCTTGTCTCACTGAGCTATGAGAGTTCTTTATGCATTTTAGATACTGTTCCTTTACTAGAAACAAAAATATATTCTCCTAGTCTACGAGGTGTATTTTGATTTTCTTAATTGATGTCTTTCGAGGTGCAAAAGTTTTTAATTTTAACAAAGTCAAAATTATCCATTTTTCTTTTATGAATTGTGCTTTTTTTTTTTGTACCTAAGAACTTTTTCCTTAACCCAGGGTTGTGAAGAATTTATCCTCTATTTTCTTCTAGAATTTCTTTAGTTTTATCTGTTAAGTTTATGATCCACTCTGAGTTAATTGTTGCGAGGGTGTGTAATAAGAATACATTTATTGCTTTGCATGTGGATAAAGAACTATTATACCACTATTTCTTGAAAAGCCTTCTTCCCCACTGAATTGCCTTTGCGCCTTGGTTGAAAATCTATCAATCAAATATGTAGGGGATGCTACTGAACTCTCAACTCCACTCCAAAAAGAGACAGTCTGACAAAGGGAGTTTGTAAGTCCACAGCCAGCTCTAAAGTTTTCTAAGTCAAAAAAACAAAACTGCATATTATTAATCAGTAACATTCAACTCCACAAAATTTTTCAGAATCACTGTTTTTGCTCATGTGAGAACATATCTTTTCTTTCAGGTGCAAGTTTGGACAGATATTTCTCTCTGCCTCCAGGACGTAGCTCCCTTCCTTGCCACACTTAAAATACAATTAAACAGATATGAATGAACACAACTTTTATCCAGGGTCACTAGAAAATCCTGTCTTTCTAATATGGATCCCACATTTCTGAGATTATAATCTAAACTCACCTGAACACATTTTCACCTAGTCTTGATGGCCGCAAGTCTTTGTCATGAAAATGTCACTGCACCACGACAACATGGACGTGTCCTTGAGTACCCTGTCTCTGTATGGTGACGCCAGTTCTAGAGTTCTTATGTCCAGTTTCTAATATTTAGTGATTGTCTAGTGTCTCCTCTCTCTCTCTCTATCCCTCTTTCCCTCCCCAGTGCCTCCCTCTCTGCCTCCACACGGCCTGCTCCCGTCCCCCATCACTCCTGGCTCCAGCAGGGGTCTGTTTCTTCCGTTCTGTACGTGCTCCTCACCTCCCACAAAAGCCCCCTCCCGCCCACAGTGGATGAACATTAACAAGGCAGACAAACCGTGTCTAGGGGATTTTCTGTTAATGGCTGGGCCCTGATGTGGCGCTTAGGAAGCTGTCCCCTTAACTGTTCAGCATCTGTAGCTTTACTCTAACTGCATCATAAGACCTCTGACTGGGAATTTATTTTAGCTCTCATAGAGATTTTACTACAATAATATGACAACTTTTTGCATGAATAACTGAGCAAAAAGCATTTTTAACTGGTCTCATGCAGCTTGCTAATTGCACAATCCACACAAGTGTTTAAAGCTGACTCTTGATGTGCAGAAGGTCTATTTGTGTACCTATCTTTCAATCTAAAATAGGACTCCTCATATCGTGAATTTAATTCAAATTTTATATGTTTGTGTTTTACATCAAGATGATCTGCTAGAACACATGTGCACTGTTTTAAATCACCTGATGTTATTTGTAGAAAATGATTAATTAGTCTGATCTGTAGTATATACTAGAGGGTTTCATCTCACTACGGAAGAGAGCTATTTCCTTAAGAATTTTTTCTTTTCATTTTTTTCTAATTTCCTTTTTCCAGATTTATTGACGTATGATTGGCAGATAAAATTGTGTATATTTAAGGTGTATAATAGGATGGTTTGTGCATTGTGAGTGATTTCCACAATCAAGCTATCAACATACTCATCTCCTCACAGTTACTTTTGTATGCACATGGTGAGAACATTTTAGGATCTACTGTGAGCAAATTTCATGTATACAAAACATGTTATTAATTACTTATATTTAGTTTTGTGAGAAACACCCAAACTGTCTTTTAAAGTGACTGCACCATTTTGCATTCCCTCCAGCAATGAATGAGAGCTCCCGTCGGAGCACACCCACAGCGGCATCTCCTGCTGTCAGTGTTCCAGGCTTTGGCTAATCCAACAGGTGGGTAGTGGTATCTCATTGTTTTAATTTGCATTTGCCTGATAACACACTATTAGAGCATCTTTTTATATGCTTATTAGACATCCTAGATCTTCCTTGGTGAGGTGTCTGATAATGGCTTTGGCCTAATTTTTAAAGGCTTATTTATTTTCTTATTGTTGAGCTTTATGAATTCTTTGTATATTTTGGGTAACAGCCCTTTATTAGAGGTGTCTTTTGCAAGTATTTTCTCTACGTCTCTGGCTTGTCTTATCATTCTCTTCACAGCATCTTTTGCGGAATAGAAGTTTTTTTGTTTTTTTTTTTTTGTCTTTTCTTTTTTTGTCTTTTTTGTGACCAGTAAGTGGATCGCAACCCTTGGCTTGGTGTTGCCCGCACCGCGCTCAGCCAGTGAGTGCACCGGCCATCCCTATATAGGATCTGAACCCGCGGCAGGAGTGCTGCTGTGCTCCCAGTGCCGCACTCTCCTGAGTGCACCACAGGGTCGGCCCGGAACAGAAGTTTTTAATTTTAATGAAGTCCAGCTCATCAACCATTTCTTTCATGATTCATTGCTTTGGTGTTGTATCTAAGCTCCACCACCATAACCAAGGCCATCTAGGCTTTCCCCTGTGTTATTGTCTAGGAGTTCTATAGTTTCACATTTTAAATTTAGGCCTATGATCAATCTTGAGTTAATTTTTCTGGTGAGTATAGGTCTGTGTCTGTTTTCATAGTTCTGCATATTGGTGTCCAGCTGTTCCAGTGCCATTTGTTAAAAAGACTATTTTAGAGCCATTGTATGGCTGATGGAGTTTGGATGTATTGTCCTCCCAGAACTCATGGAAATCTGATCCCCAATGTGGCAGTTTTGGAAACTGATTGAGTCATGGGGCAGATCCCTCATGAATGGATTAATGCTCTCCCTAGGTGGGGGGATTAGTGAGTGAGTTCAGGCTCTATTAGTTCCCTCAAGAGCTGGTTGTTTAAAAGACCCTGGCACCTCCTCTCTCTCTCTTGCTTCCGCTCGCCATGTGATCTGTTTGTACCCACTGGCTGCCTGCCACTTTCCGCCATGAGTAGAAGCAGCCTGAGGCGCATGCCAGATGCAGCTGTCCCAGAATCATAAGCCAGATAAACTTCTGTTCTTTATACATTACCCAGTCTCAGGTATTTCTGTTATAGCAACACAAAATGGACTAATACAATGACCTTTGCTCCTTTTTGGCAGTTATGAAAGATCAGTCGACTATATTTCTGTGCATCTATTCCTGGACTCTCACCTGTTCCATTGATCTATTTGTCTATTCTTTTCAGCAATACCACACTTTTTTGAATCTTGTAGCTTTGCAGTAAGTCAGTCTTGAACTTGGGTAGTGTCAGTTTTCCAATTTTGTTCTCCTTCAGTGTTGTGTTGGCTGTTCCAGGTCATTTGCCTCTCCAAAACTTTATAATTTAGATTTTATAGTCAGTTTGTGACTGTCTTAACTTGCCATGATTTAGGTAAGAATTATGTTGAATCTATAGATTGAATTGAGAAGAGCTGACATATTGTCAATGCTGGGTCTTTCTATCCACGAATGTGGATAATCTCTCTATTTATTTAGTTTTTTTTTAATTTATCAGAGTTTGCAGTTTTTTTCACATAGATTTTATACATATTTTCTTAGATTTATATCTAAGTATTTCATTTGGGGGAGTCCTAATGTAAATAATTTTACATTTTTTAATTTCAAATTATACTTGTTCATTTCTGGTATATAGGAAATGACTTTTGTATATCAAACTTGTATCTTGCAACCTTGCTGTAGTCACTTCTTAGTTCCAGAAGTTTTTGTTTTGTTTTGTTGTTTGGGGTGTGTGTGCATGAATTTATTCAGATTTTCTACATAGATGATCATGTCATCTATGAACAAAAACAGTCTTATTGCTTCCTTTCCAATCTGTATACCTTCCACTTTCTTTTCTGTCTTATTGCCATCAGCTAGGACTTTCAGTATGGTATTGGTAAGGAGTGGTGAGTGGAGCTATCCTTTCCTCAGTCCTAATCTTAGTGGAAAATCTTCAACTATTTTGCCATTAAGTATGGTGTTAGCTGTAGGGTTTTTTTGCAGATATTCCTTATAAAGTTGAGAAAGTTCTTTTCTATTTCTAGTGAACTGAGAGTTTTTAATCCAAAGATATGTATTTGGTCAAATGCTTCTTCTATATCTTTTGACATAATCATATGACTTTTTCTTTTTTGCCTGTTAATGTGATGAATTACATTAATTGATTTTGAATATTGACCCAATCTTGCATACCTGGGATAAATCCAGCTTGGTTGTGGTGTATAATTCTTTGTAGGCACTGTTGGATTTATTTTGCTAATATTTTGTTGAGAATTTTTGCTTCTATGTTTTTGAGATATATTGGTCCATTTCATTTAGATTATCAAATTTTGGGGATAGAGTTCTTAATAGTATTCCTTTATGATTCTTTAATGTCTGTAAGGTCTGTAGAGATGTCTTGACTTTCACTTCTGATATTAATAAATTGGATCCTTTTTTTTTTTTTCTTATGTTAGCCTGGCTAAAGGCTTATCAATCTTTTTTTTTTTTTTCCTTTTTGTCTTTTTTACTAACTGGTAATGGGATCGCAACCCTCGGTGTCGTGCCCATACCGAGGACCGGCAACAGGATCGCAACCCTCGGTGTTGCACCCGCACCGCGCTCAGCCAGTGAGCGGGAACCGGTCTCCACATGGGATCCGAGCCCTCGGCAGGAGCCGGGCCGGCCCAGGCTTATCAATCTTATTGATCTTTTCAAAGAATGAGCTTTTTGTTTTATTGATTTTCTCTATTGACTTCCTGTTTTTTATTTCATTGATCCCTGCTGTAATTCTTATTATTTCTATTCTTCTGCTTACTTTAAATTTCATTTGCTCCTCTTTTACTAGTTTCCTAATATGCAAACTTAGATTATTGACTTTGGATCTTTCTTTTGTTCTAATATACTAATTCAATGCTATGGATTTCTCTCTAAGCACTGTTTTTGCTGCATCCCACAAATTTTGATATGTTGTGTTTTCATTTTTATTTTGCTCAAAATACATTTTTAATCTCCCTTGAGATTTTTTCTTTTCCCTGTGTGTTAATTTACAAGTATGCCATTTAATCTCCATATATTTGGAATTTTTAGTTATCTTTCTGTTATTGATTTCTAGTTTAATCCCATTTTAGTCTGACAGCAGAAATTGTGTAATTTCTTTCTTTTAAATTTGTTAATGTGGTTCTCATTATAGAGATTTTTCACATCCTTGGTTAACTCAATTCCTAAGTATTTTACTTTTNAGACACTTCAGGAAATAGGACTGGACACAGACTTCATGAATACGACCCCAAAAGCACAGACGACCAAAGGAAAAATAAACAAATGGGATTGTATCAAAATAAAGAGCTTCTGCACAGCAAAAGAAACAATTAACAGAGTTAAAAGACAACCAACAGATTGGGAGAAAATATTTGCAAAATATACATCTGA
>NW_007728207.1:32386-37311 GCF_000696425.1 Galeopterus variegatus | reverse complement strand
GAGTGGTGAGTGGAGCTATCCTTTCCTCAGTCCTAATCTTAGTGGAAAATCTTCAACTATTTTGCCATTAAGTATGGTGTTAGCTGTAGGGTTTTTTTGCAGATATTCCTTATAAAGTTGAGAAAGTTCTTTTCTATTTCTAGTGAACTGAGAGTTTTTAATCCAAAGATATGTATTTGGTCAAATGCTTCTTCTATATCTTTTGACATAATCATATGACTTTTTCTTTTTTGCCTGTTAATGTGATGAATTACATTAATTGATTTTGAATATTGACCCAATCTTGCATACCTGGGATAAATCCAGCTTGGTTGTGGTGTATAATTCTTTGTAGGCACTGTTGGATTTATTTTGCTAATATTTTGTTGAGAATTTTTGCTTCTATGTTTTTGAGATATATTGGTCCATTTCATTTAGATTATCAAATTTTGGGGATAGAGTTCTTAATAGTATTCCTTTATGATTCTTTAATGTCTGTAAGGTCTGTAGAGATGTCTTGACTTTCACTTCTGATATTAATAAATTGGATGCTCTCTTTTTTTTCTATGTTAGCCTGGCTAAAGGCTTATCAATCTGATTGATCTTTTCAAAGAATGAGCTTTTTGTTTTATTGATTTTCTCTATTGACCTCCTGTTTTTTATTTCATTGATCCCTGCTGTAATTCTTATTATTTCTTTTCTTCCACTTACATTAAATTTAGTTTGCTCCTTTTTTCTAGTTTCCTAATATGCAAACTTAGATTATTGATTTTAGATCTTTTTTTGTTCTAATATACTCATTCAATGCTATGGATTTCCCTCTAAGCACTGTTTTTGCTGCATCCCACAAATTTTGATATGTTGTGTTTTCATTTTTATTTTGCTCAAAATACATTTTAAATCTCCCTTGAGATTTTTTCTTTTCCCAGTGTGTTAATTTAGAAGTGTGCCATTTAATCTCCATATATTTGGAATTTTCAGTTATCTTTCTGTTATTGATTTCTAGTTTAATCCCATTGTAGTCTGACAGTGGAAATTGTGTAATTTCTTTCTTTTAAATTTGTTAATGTGTGTTTTATGGCCCAGAAGGTGGTCTATCTAAGTGAATATTTCATGTGTGCTTGACAACAATGTATATTCTGCTGCTGTTGGATAAAGTAGTCTATAGATGTCAATCATACCCAGTTTACTGATGGTGTTGCTGAGTTCAGTTATGTCCTTACTGATTTTATGCACACTGGATATCTCTGTTTCTTATGAAGGGTGTTGAAGTCTCCAACTATAATACTGGATTCATCATTTCTCCTTGCATTTCTATTAGTTTTTGCCTCCAGTGGTTTGAGACTCTGTTGTTAGTCATGCTAAGGATTATTATGTCTTCTTTGATATTCACTCCCTTATTATTATGTAAGTCCTTTCTTTATCCCTGATAACTTTCCTTGTCTAATAATTTCAGACAGAGTAGATAAAGTCTTATCTGTCTGAAATTAATATAGCTACTATCACTTCCTTTTGATTAATGTTAGAATGGTATATTTTTCTCCATCCATTTATTTTTAATCCATATATGTGTCTTTATATTCAAAGTGGGTTTCTCGTAGACAACATATAGTTGGGTCTTACTTTCTGATTGACTCTGACACTCTGTGTTTTGATTGGTGCATTAACATTCAAAGTGATTATTGATACAGTTGGATTAACACCTACCAAACCTTTACTATTCTCTATTTGACGTCCTTCTTCTTTGTTCCTGTATCTGTCTACCACTCTTTTTTTGCCTTTTGTCCTTTTGTGGCTTCAATTGAATTTTTTATATAATTTTGTTTTTTCTCCTTTCTTAGCATATCAGTTATACTTTTTTTTTCTTTTTTTTTTTTTTTTACCATTTTTGTGGTTGCCCTAGAGTGTACAATTTACATTGTCAAGTAATCTAAGTCCACTTTCAAATCACACTACACTATATCATTTCATGAGTAGTATGAGACTTATAATAACAAAATAGTCCTAATTCCTTCCCCCCATCCTTGTGTCATTGTGGCATTCATTACACATATATATGCATACATTTAAGATATATATATATATACACACACACACACACACACACACACACACACACACACACACACATAATAATACATAATCAAATACATTGTTTTTATTATTATTTTGAACAAACTGTTATCTGTTAGGTCAATTAAAAAAATGGAAAATTAAAGTTTTTATTTTATCTTCACTTATTTCTTCAATGCTCTTCCTTTCCTTCTGTAGATCTGAGTTTCTACTTCATATTATTTTCCTTTTCTCTAAAGAACTCCTTTTAACATTTCTTGCAAGGTAGGCCTGCTGGCAACAAATTTCTCAATTTTCATTTGTCTGATAGTCTTTATTTCTCCCCTTTTGAAGGGTAATTCTGCAAGGTGTAGATTTCTAGATCACTGCAGGTTTTTTTGTTTTTTTTTTTTCCCCTCAACACTTTAAATATTTTACTCTGTTCTCTTCTTGCTTGCATGGTTTCTGAGAAGTCAGATATAATTCTTATCTCTGTTTATCTATAGGTAAGATTTGATTTTTCTATGGCTTCTTACAGAATTTTTATCTTTATTTATTTATTTATTTATTTATTTATTTATTTATTTATTTTTATTTAATAGTTTGAAATGATATGCCTAGGTAGTTTTTTGGGGCATTTATTCTTGTGTCTGGGTTTCCTGGATCTGTGTTTTGCTGTCTAACATTAATTTGTAAAAATTCTCAGTCACTATTATTTTAGATATTTATTTTGTTCCTTTCTCTCTTCCTTCTTCTCATATTCTCATATGTGTATGCTACACACACCTTTTGTAGTATTCCCACAGTCCTTGTATATTATGGGGTTTTTTCAGTCTTTTTTCTTTTCGCCTTTCAGTTTTCAAAGTTTCTCTTGATACATCCTTAAGCCCAGAGGTTTTTTTGCAGCTGTGTTCAGTCTACTAATCAGCCCCCCAAAGGCATTCCTTATTTCTGTTATAGTACTTTTGATCTCTAGCAGTTCTTGGGGGTTTTTTTTTAGGATTTCCATCTTTCAGCTTACATCGCCTATTGGTTCTTGAAAACTATTTNTAAATTTGTTAATGTGTGTTTTATGGCCCAGAAGGTGGTCTATCTAAGTGAATATTTCATGTGTGCTTGACAACAATGTATATTCTGCTGCTGTTGGATAAAGTAGTCTATAGATGTCAATCATACCCAGTTTACTGATGGTGTTGCTGAGTTCAGTTATGTCCTTACTGATTTTATGCACACTGGATATCTCTGTTTCTTATGAAGGGTGTTGAAGTCTCCAACTATAATACTGGATTCATCATTTCTCCTTGCATTTCTATTAGTTTTTGCCTCCAGTGGTTTGAGACTCTGTTGTTAGTCATGCTAAGGATTATTATGTCTTCTTTGATATTGACTCCTTTATTATTATGTAAGTCCTTTCTTTATCCCTGATAACTTTCCTTGTCTAATAATTTCAGACAGAGTAGATAAAGTCTAATCTGTCTAAAATTAATATAGCTACTATCACTTCCTTTTGATTAGTGTTAGAATGGTATATTTTTCCCCATCCATTTATTTTTAATCCATATATGTGTCTTTATATTCAAAGTGGGTTTCTTGTAGACAACATATAGTTGGGTCTTGCTTTCTGATTGACTCTGACACTCTGTGTTTTTATTGGTGCATTAACATTCAAAGTGATTATTGATACAGTTGGATTAACACCTACCAAACCTTTACTATTCTCTATTTGACATCCTTGTTCTTTGTTCCTGTATCTGTCTACCACTCTTTTTTTTGCCTTTTGTCCTTTTGTGGCTTCAATTGAATATTTTATATGATTTTGTTTTTTCTCCTTTCTTAGCATATCAATTATACTTTTTTTCTTATTTTTTAACCATTTTTGTGGTTGCCCTAGAGTGTACAATTTACATTGACAAGTAATCTAAGTCCACTTTCAAATCACACTACACTATATCACTTCATGAGTAGTATGAGACTTATAATAATAAAGTAGTCCTAATTCCTTCCCCCCATCCTTGTGTCATTGTGGCATTCATTACACATATATATGCATACATTTAAGATACATAATCAAATACATTGTTTTTATTATTATTTTGAACAAACTGTTATCTGTTAGGTCAATTAAGAAAATGGAAAATTAGGGCCGGCCCGGTGGCGCACTCCTACAGTGCGCCGCTTGGGAGTGTGGCGGCGCTCCCGCCGAGGGTTCGGATCCTACATACAGACCGGTTCCCGCTCACTGGCTGAGTGAGGTGCGGGCGCAACACCGAGGGTTGCGATCCCGTTGCTGGTCCCGGTCCAGTACGGGCGCGACACTGAGGGTTGCGATCCGTTGCCGGACACGAAAAACGACAAAAAGGAAAAAAAAAAAAAAGAAAATGGAAAATTAAAGTTTTTATTTTACCTTCACTTATTTCTTCAATGCTCTTCCTTTCCTTCTGTAGATCTGAGTTTCTAGTTTATATTATTTTCCTTTTCTCTAAAGAACTCCTTTTAACATTTCTTACAAGGTAGGCCTGCTGGCAACAAATTTCTCAATTTTCATTTGTCTGATAGTCTTTATTTCTCCCATTTTGAAGGGTAATTCTGCAAGGTGTAGATTTCTAGATCACTGTGGGGTTTTTTGGTTTTTTTTTTTTCCCCTCAACACTTTAAATATTTTACTCTGTTCTCTTCTTGCTTGCATGGTTTCTGAGAAGTCAGATGTAATTCTTATCTCTGTTTATCTATAGGTAAGATTTGATTTTTCTATGGCTTCTTACAGAATTTTTATCTTTATTTATTTATTTATTTTTATTTAATAGTTTGAAATGATATGTCTAGGTAGTTTTTGGGGGCATTTATTCTTGTGTCTGGGTTTCCTGGATCTGTGTTTTGCTGTCTAACATTAATTT
>NW_007728207.1:26697-32092 GCF_000696425.1 Galeopterus variegatus | reverse complement strand
TATTTATTTTTATTTAATAGTTTGAAATGATATGTCTAGGTAGTTTTTTGGGGCATTTATTCTTGTGTCTGGGTTTCCTGGATCTGTGTTTTGCTGTCTAACATTAATTTGTAAAAATTCTCAGTCACTATTATTTTAGATATTTATTTTGTTCCTTTCTCTCTTCCTTCTTCTCATATTCTCATATGTGTATGCTACACACACCTTTTGTAGTATTCCCACAGTCCTTGTATATTATGGGGTTTTTTCAGTCTTTTTTCTTTTTGCCTTTCAGTTTTCAAAGTTTCTCTTGATACATCCTTAAGCCCAGAGGTTTTTTTGCAGCTGTGTTCAGTCTACTAATCAGCCCCCCAAAGGCATTCCTTATTTCTGTTATAGTACTTTTGATCTCTAGCAGTTCTTGGGGGTTTTTTTTTAGGATTTCCATCTTTCAGCTTACATCGCCTATTGGTTCTTGAAAACTATTTGCTTTATCCATTAGCACCCTTAACATTTTAATCACAGCAGTTTTAAATTCCAAGTCTGATAATTTTAACATCCCGGTCATGTCTGGTTCTGATACTTGCTCCGTCTCTTCAAATTGTAGTTTTTGCCTTTTGGTATGCCTTGTAATTTTTTTTTTTCCTTGATAGCCAGACATAATGTACCAGGTAATAGAAACTGCTGTAAACAGGCCCTTAGTGATGTGGTGGTAAGGTGTGGGGAAAGGAAGTGTTCTGTAGGTCTACGGCTCTGCCCCGGTCTTTCAGTGAGCGCACACCTGTGGGCTGTGAACTTCCCAAGTATTCTCAGTTTTCTCTCCCCCTTAGGTGGAGTAGAATGATTACAGTGGGCTGGATTTGGATATTTCCTTTCTCCCATATGGAAGGTTAGAGCTAACTGGAGTTGGTATTTCCCTTTCTACAGGCCAGTTAGGCTCTGATAATACCCCAGCAGGTTAATCATTAGTTAATTAGTTTCTCCTGAGGGCAGGTCTTGTTAAGAGGAACAGAGTGCTCTGGCATATTTCAAAATAGTTTGTCCTTTCCCGTCCAGAAAAGAAAGCCATTCTGCCAGCATGAAGCCCATCTAAGAAGCCATCATCTACCTTGCAGGGGGATTCCCTTTTCAATGACACAGAGAAGCCAACAGGGAGAGACCCTGAGACTACATGGGGGAGAGAGAGAGAGGAACCCAGATCCCAGCTGGCCTGCCTCACAAGTACAGATGCCTGTGACAACCAGCAGAAGAAAATGCTGGCTAAGTCAGTCCTGACTACAGGGTTGGGGGTGGATAAAGTGGCTGATATTGCTCAGAGTCACTAAGTTTTGGGTGGCCTGTTAGGCAGTGGCAGATAGCTACGACACTCCTAATGGCAAGAAAGCAGGGCAGCACTTCTCAGTGCCACAGGTGGTTGCACTTGGAGGAGATTGGGGGGCACATGGAAAGTCATCTTGTGTCTCAGAATGTGGTGCCAGGCCACAGGTGTCTATTCCAGAAAGGCCACCATAGATGTCCAGTGAAAGTGTCAACATGATGAGTCACATGACTGGGACTGCACCCAGGGAAGATGTGGGGTGGTAACCAAACAACAGATGTGGTGTAGGGATAACACTGAGCCCGTGGGGAAGGCTGGGCCAGGCATGTATCTCCTGCACAGAGCACAGCACAGAGCCAGGAGATATTCTCCCCAGGAAGCCATAGCAGGGGGACACATTCCCACCTGTTCCCCATGGTTGCTTCAGTCATCTCTATCCTGGACACAGAATGGCCATCCTCTCCCAGAAGCACCTCACGGAGGGTCACCAGCTCGGGTCTCTCACCCCAGCATGTGCCGCTTGTGCCCCCGGGTGAGCCCGATTCTCTGAGGCTGCTGCCCTGGGGAGCTACTGGTCTCCCGCCTCCTGGCACCTACCTGACTGCAGAGCAGCACAAGCTCTAGCCTCATGTGCTTGGGGACGGTAGGGGCTAGAGGGAGGTTCAGCGATGCTAGTGACAGGTGGTTCCACTGTCCAATGTCTCCATGTCTGCATGTCTTGTGACGCAGGAAACTCAGAAGCTGAACACACCACCCTGGTTCCCTAAGTGCGTGTGGAGCCTGTTGGCAAGGTCACACCAGGACAACACCGGGAAACGGAGTCCACAAGCTGTGCAGGCCAGGCCTGGGTCTGCAGTGATCTTCAGCACCCCTTCAGATCCCCCAGCCCACCTACACACCTTTGCTTCTCCCCTCCCTAAACACACATTGTCTGTGGTTCTGCTTCAAAGGTGCTCTTAGAGGAGGGCTGGAACCAATGTCCTCAGTCTTCTCAAGCAGGAAATGAGTGGGGGAATCTCACAAATGTGGGGATTGCAAAACACCCAAGGGCAGATTGAAGAGGGGTGCATGGTCCCTGGAGTGGGCAGCTCAAGAGGCCATGTCAGGGTGAAGGCCAGCGTGCTGGGGTCTTCGGGCTCCAATGTCAAGCAGCTGGAGTCAGGGCCGGTCTCCTCGAAAACTCCCTCTCAGAGTCAGATGGTGAGTGGGGTGGATGAGCCATCCCAGAAACCCCATCAGCTTCTGGAAAGGATGAAGGATGGAGCCCATCCACTGTCTGCACCCACGGGAGGTGCTGCATCTGCAGGAAGTGGAACTAAGATTCTTAAAGCCTCCCCTTGCCACCACTCCTACCCCTGCCCTGGGGACTGGCCTAGGTGTGTAAAGCACTCAGTGCAGTGTTTGGAGCGCTTGTGTGACACAGGCTGCTTTATCAGTGCTGGGTGCAGAACACAGCGGCTCTGGGTCATCTCACGTGGGGCACCTCCTACAATGTTCTCCTTTCCCACACTCAGTGGAGAATGTCTCTGTGCCCAGACGCCAACGGCAGCATCTGCACTGGCCAGCTGGAGAAGTTAAACAGATAATTACCTCCGCATGCATCGTGCTGAGCCCAGTTATTAAGGCACTGATTAATTGCCTCTGAAGTATAGACCGAGTGACATTGAAACCACACAAAAGCGGGTCGGCCAGAAATCTGGAACAAGAATATCCCTCCAGTACGTCATCACCCTTCCTGAAGGTGTCCCCTCACTTGGAATTATGGAGACTATTCAATAAAATAAAATGGCATTGATTTCACTTGTTCCTTGGGCATTTGGGTTCTGCTGCCTGGCAAGAATGTGTGGTTCAGAGGTCCAGGGCACACAGCCTGTGTTAGTGTTGGTGCCACATGGCAGAGCCACACAGATCAAGCCTCAAGTGAGAGGACATTTAGAGATGCCTCCAAAGCCGACAGCTGTAGATTTAATTTAATTTTAGCTTTTAGAGGATCAGAAATATGTGTTTTTCTCAGTTTAATAGTTAGCCCGCAGCCATTATGGAAGTTAAACACATAAACTTTAGTTAGTAAGTATGGAAACTCACAACGGGTAAAAGATCACCAAAAGTTGCTTAAAGAATGTTCTGTTTATTTTAAAGAAAAATGTAACCTGTTAAACATAAAATAACAACAGTTTAAACAATAGTCCATAGTGATTTAGACTCACAAGATATTTATGCTTTTTGCCTTGAAGATAATGATGCACGGAGTCGTTGTACAGATTCGTGAGGGTGGAGGCAGAACAGGCCACCCAACCACAGTCACGTAGATTGCCCATCTTCCAGACAGATGACACCAATGACAGGGACAAATCAGATTAAAGAAACTGCGGAAGCTTGCACAAAACTCAGCCAACCACAGATGTTCACGAGCCCTTCACAAGTCCTAGCCCTTATTCTTAACGTCTTCTTTTAAAAGCCCGTGACTGAAAGCCAACTGGGAGTCTGAGTGTCGAGGGATCGCTTCCTGTCTCCTTGCTTGGCGCCCTGAATAAAGCCTGCACTCTCTTCACTGCAAAGCTCGGGGTCCAGTGTTTGCCTCGGCTGTACACTGGGCAGCTGGACCCCTGTTCCGTAACAATGACATATAAGAAGACCTGGCGATTCTTAGTTTCATTTCTGGCCCATAGACCTGGAACTCTTCCTGAGATGTCCGGTCTCACTTCTGTTTTTCACGTGAACACAGCTCATCTCCACGTGCTGACAGCATCTGACATGTTGTTTTTCTCCCGTGAGCTATGTCACAGCCAAGCAGTGGCCCATTCGTGGGATGGCAGACAGGGGCAGAAGTGAAGGAGAGTTTAGCACCTCCACAGTGCAGCCTGACTGGGAATGGACTCCAGTCCCCACCCACCACGTGACTTTGGGTGGGACATTTGATCTCTCAGGGCCTCAAATTCCTAATGAAAATGCCCCTCTCCAGGCTGCAAGCAGGGCAAAGAGCTGTGACATGTACATTCCTAGTCTGCTGTCACACAGAGGGGTCAAGAAAACTAAAACTTTTATTCCTCTCCCTCCCTGTCCCCACGTCCGTCCCACAGGTCACACTGAGGTGACATGTGCAGGCTGAGTCTCTCCATACATTAGTTCTTCTCCCTAAGCGCCGTGCACTGGGGGCCTGGGTGGGCTTCATGGTGGGCATGCTGGCTTCCTCCTTGGATACCTGGCATTTCCTTCAACCACATGGAAAGGGGGACAAAGTCTCTACTTCTCTGGCCTGTCATTGGCACTGACACCTTCCAGGGCAGAGTAGTTTTTGGACCCTGAAGGAACACAGAGCNGTCATTGGCACTGACACCTTCCAGGGCAGAGTAGTTTTTGGACCCTGAAGGAACACAGAGCTGCAAGGAGCTCACCCAGGACTCGAGGCACCTGCCCCTTGGCCCTCCTGGCAGCCAGGATGTCCATCTCCCTCTGTGGATCTGGGCCTTTCTCCTGAGAGCAACCACCCTAGGCCCTAAAAATATGTATTTGTTGTTTACTTAGTACCTGACACAACTTTGTAAGAGTTTTTGTTAATAATAGAAACGTCACAATAAGCTGAGTTACATGATAAATGAAATTTTCATGGCCTCAGACTGAGGTTGTAAATGGTGGCACAAGGACAATGACCAGCCACAGAGACAAACTCCTGGTGGTAAACATCTCCCAGGCTGTCCTCTCAGCACTGTGGCCCAGCCTAATCTCCTTCTCTGCAGCTTTGATGAATAATTGATGCAGAGCCGATAACTATCTCATTAGCGATGGCATTTAATGCATCCTTTCTCTTCATGTGCCCTTTGTTCTTTGTACCTAAAACATAATATGAGTCTGAATGATACTCATAATAAGTAATGAGGTTACATAACCTTACACAAGTTATTCAACCTTTCTGTGCCTCAGTTTCCTCCTCTGTGAAAAGGGGAAGATAATAGCTGCTAGGGACTGAATGTTTGTATCCCTTCCTCCCCCCAAAATATTTATATGCTGAAACCCTAAACTGTAAGGTAATTATTTTTGGAGGTGGGGTTTTTGGGATGTATTTAGGGTTTGATGAGTCATGAGGGTGGGGTCCTTATA
>NW_007728207.1:23848-25626 GCF_000696425.1 Galeopterus variegatus | reverse complement strand
GTCATAAACCAGGAAGAGAGCCCTCGCCAAACACCAGACCTGTTGACACCTGGATTTTGGACTTCCCAGCCTCCAGAGCAGTGAGAAATAAATGTTTGCTGTTTAAAAGCCACCCAGTCTATGGTATTTTATTATAGCAGCCCTAACTAAGACAATAGCACTGACCCTACAAGCGTTGTGAGGCTTAAATGAGTGAATCTTGAACGAAAAATAAGTAAACAAATGAAATCTGGTAGAGGCATTTTTTTGTGTGTTGCTTATTTTAACAGATAAGGTTAAATCACTTGTTCAAGGTCACACAGCTACTGTCGGGCAGGGAGGCCAGGATTTGAATTTGTACATTTTGTTCCAAGTTCTGGGTCTTTCTACCAAAGAACATGACCTCCTAAATGCATCAATAAACCTGTTTATGGAGACATCGTGGCAACAAAACCCTTCCCTAAAGAACCGATGGTGTCTGGATCTCTCCCAGTTAAGCTAACGTGTTTACAGCTCTTTCTGTCTACAGCACCAGTGGTGAATTCCTTATGATGTGTGCACATAGGTTTTTTGTTTTTAATATAGTTTACCTCATCCTCGTCGCCTTTTACAACCTAACATGATTAGCAACCTAGAAGGTAGAGCTCATTAGAGATGCAGAGACGGCCTGGAATACCAAGTGTCTGAGACAAAGTGAATGAGTCCTTCAGAACTCCTCTTCAAATCAGCAGCGCCCGGCCTCATTAATTATTAACTGCACTGTGACCCAAATAAATCACAGGATCATACTTCATTGAAACACTGCTTGTCACACAGCCTGCTCATCCGGTCTCTAAATGGTTTGAGAGTGAAGGAAAAACGACTGTCTCTCCAGTGCAATTATAACCCGGTAACTACACAAATTAACACGGCCCACCCTCAACCAGCTACAACGCCTCCACGCGCCATCGAGCACCAGCGCCTCGGCGATCCCACTGTGGTCAGGAAGAGAATAACCAGAGCAAGTTTAACAAGGCGGTTAAGAAAGACTCTCCCTTAATAAATACAACTGCTTGTCATTTAGTGTTCTTCTGTGATGCTTAAGAATTTGTCAAGAAGATTATTGTTGAACATTTGCCAAAGGGATCTGTTTTGTCAACAGAGAAATGACGGTTAAATGATACCAGTTAGAATAAACTGAACATGTAATAAATGCTGACCTTGCTGATAAGTTCAAAAACCCTTACTAACTATGGATTTTTGTCAGATCAGCAAACTCCAACCCCTCTTCAATGCTTAGCAGCGATCATGCATTTGGGGTTTGGGCAGAGAACCTGGTAAACAGAGAATCAGTGCTACTTTAAATGTTTGTGCTCCCAACTCCTCTTCTGTGATCTACAGGACAGCGGCCCCAGAGGGCCAGGAGGGCAGCCTTCACCCAGTGTCAGTCCTTCTCGTGGACTTGTTGGTTATTTGCTGTTTCCTTCCCCCAGCTCGGTCTCTGCTGCAAGCAGCTTGCAGGAGCCCAAAGCGCCTGGCGAACATGCTCAGCAAACTTGCATCCCAGCCTGCCCAACTCCCAGGCATGGAGGGCTCCCAAGTTGGGGGACGGATGGAGGATATTGTGTGTGGGGGTGTCAAGCATCCCCACCCACCACGCATGCCCCTGAGAAGCCCTCAGCAGCAGGCTGGAGAGCCGAGGCAGGCTCGGACATCTCCCAAGGGGCCCAGTGACCCTGGAGCGGGAAGACGGTTTTCGTGATGGCCCACAGGGCCCCAATCCGGGATCAGCCAAGCTTTGGTACTGGAAGCGTGAGAGC
>NW_007728207.1:21561-23136 GCF_000696425.1 Galeopterus variegatus | reverse complement strand
TGATGGCCCACAGGGCCCCAATCCGGGATCAGCCAAGCTTTGGTACTGGAAGCGTGAGAGCACAAGCCCCCAGCCAGCCCCTTCCATTTCTTAAACTCCCTGGCCCCAAATTAGGGCATGCATGATGCTGTTTCTGAAAAGAAAAGGGAAGGGAGGGGAAGGCTTCGACTCCAAGATTTTTTTTTTGCTCTGGTTTCTTTTACTGAATTTCTGTGATTTCAGCGACCCTAGCTGCCCAGAACTCGACAGCTTCTGGAACAATCTCTTCCCTGGCTATCCCAACATAGAGTTGGTGACTTCATGACATCTTCACACCCTTTGCTTTACTGCTGACAGAACTGAAATGACCCAGCTGCATCTGTGGTCCCTCAAGCTTTAAACTGGGAATAGGAGTCTGCTCCTCTTCCCTTCCTGTCTGTAGACTGAGATGGCAGCACTCTGAGCTGCTCTGCTGCCTCAGTTTCCCTCTGCTGCTCCCTTTTCTCTGCCGCTATCAACCAAACCAGAAACCAGTACTGAGAGGGAAGGTGGAGGTAGTGCTGGGGTGGTTTGTTTTGCTTTCAAACAAAATTCAAACTCAAAATTAAATTAGGAGCCACATTAGGTCAGAAAATATGAATACTACTAATAATAGGCAGTTTTAACCTCTTTAGGATCTTTTTTCTAATGAGATTTTTGTGCTGTTGGAAGTGCATGAAAACATGCCATTCCTTTGGAAGGGTAACAATAGCTANTACTACTAATAATAGGCAGTTTTAACCTCTTTAGGATCTTTTTTCTAATGAGATTTTTGTGCTGTTGGAAGTGCATGAAAACATGCCATTCCTTTGGAAGGGTAACAATAGCTACTTCTGGTCTTAATATATATATATTTTTAATTGGAAACTCAGATGTCCTGCTTTCAAAACTTTACTTACTTCAGTTTGTGTTTGTTTTTTGGTGTCTGGCCAGCATGGGGATCCAAACCCACGACCTTGGTGTTATAGGCTGTGCTCCAACCAACTGAGCCAAGCAGGATCTTATTCACTTTAGGGAAAACCCTACCTGTTATGCCTCCCTGATCCCTGTAACTTGTGGAGGCTGTCAACGTCTTCCAGGAACTCAGTCCAGTGACTGAGAAAGCAACCGCCAGGTTCCCAACACCAAAGTGATAGCAGACCCACAGACGAGAATGCCACAAACCGAGCCACTCGGTGCCCAATCTGGCCTAAAGGCCACATCGTGGTAGCCATGCAGTTGTGGAGTAAGAACCTCCTGAAACACCGAGGGCCAGGTTTGTTCTAGACTGACTGCACCCCCCACCCCCAGGTCAGGCTTTAAAATGAGGCTCCTTATTACAGTTTAGGCAGAAGTGCTGTGAACCGATCTATCCAAAGTGTGTTGAGGTCTGTGTGCTTTGTGTAGGAGAAGAGAGGGGGACAATGGGGACCGGGCCATTGAAAGGAGAATGTGGTACAGACGCAGCTTCCGGAAAGCTCCAAGGAACCACATAAGATGGAAGACAACATATTTCTGTGTTCTAAGTCCAAATAAATATCTTAATGTTTCTTAAAAGCTCCTCAAATCACAGAACCT
>NW_007728207.1:18548-21130 GCF_000696425.1 Galeopterus variegatus | reverse complement strand
ATCCAAAGTGTGTTGAGGTCTGTGTGCTTTGTGTAGGAGAAGAGAGGGGGACAATGGGGACTGGGCCATTGAAAGGAGAATGTGGTACAGACGCAGCTTCCGGAAAGCTCCAAGGAACCACATAAGATGGAAGACAACATATTTCCGTGTTCTAAGTCCAAATAAATATCTTAATGTTTCTTAAAAGCTCCTCAAATCACAGAACCTGACTTCCCTGCCTGAGCTGCAAGAACGCTTTTTCCCTCTTAACTTCCAGGCTCTGCAACGGCGCACGTACCAACCGCTCAGCAGCCCACAGAGGTGAAGCGACATCCTTGCTGAAATGTCAGAGTGGAAATGTCACCACTGACGGGAGTGTGTTATTGTGTGTAAATTGGGATGATGAGAAACGTACTGTCATTTCCCTTGTTTAGGGAGTGCTCATTTGCATATTTCTCAAATTTCACATAATAATGAGCTGGGTTTTGAGTTTGATTTACATCATCTAAGAGGAATAAGGACAGTCTTAAGTGGCCCAGGGCCAGTAACTCGCTGATTGATGCGGCTCCTTGCGTGTCTGGCAATAAGCTACTCCCTTAAACTAGCGACTCAGTGGATATGGCCTAAATATTCATTACTGGAGCATTCTCCAGGCCCACGAGCTGGCTCTAGATGGACAGTTTTCTGATACAGGCAGCAGGATCTGGGTAAGAATGCCACACGTTTCTCCTCTGCAGCAAACAAATGTCACATGAACCATGTGTCTGCCTGTTACTCTAGGGCATTGCCCTTACAGGAGATTGTATCAGAGACTGTGGGAACACATCAATTTTATCACCCAAGGGTAGGAGGAGCTGTCTTGGCCACTCTGCACAGAAGCCAAGCATCCGGGTGGGGGAAGCAGGCCCTGTAGAGTCACCTGAAGTCTGGCAATAGGGTCTTTACTGTGACTGTTGGCACTGATTTAGATGCTGAAACTGGTAAAGTTAAGAGCTACGAAAGATTGAGGGGGAGAGAGAAAGAATATATATATGTCACTGATTTTACATACAAAGAAATGCTTTATAGCAGATTTAATTTAAATAAATGAAACCAGAATAATTCACGTAGCAATGAATGGGGCAGAATGGGGATCCTCTTCAGTGTTCAAAAAAAAAAAAAAAATGCAAGGAAAAACCAAATTATTTTGGACTTAATTTTGGTTGCCAGTCTTAAATGTTTAAGCTGTGATGTAGCCCTGAGGTTGAGACTGGATCACTCAGTACACAGCTTCTCTAGGTCTGAACACATCTTTCTCCTGAGCTTAGTTGTAAAGACTTGGGGTCAGATGTTTTATTCTATGGCACTTTGATTACCTGTGTCTAGCTCCAGGTATGATGATGGAAAGGTCCTCAAAAATGAGGTTAAACTTGAATCTGTGTGTTCACAGACAAAGAATACTTACTTTTGATTTGAATGGCTCATATGGTAAAAAATATGCTACTTGACTGTTGTGAAACCTGGTATTTGAAGTTCCATTCTAGATACATAAAAGGAGGAAGAATAGGTTTAAAATAGTCCTGATAATTGTAGGATAAATGGGCTCAGCAGAGAAGCTAATGGAACGTGTGGGGTGGTGACTGAAGTTCAATCACAGGAATTAGTAGCTTTTATGCTTTTTCAAATATCTTCATATTTTGTTGGGATATAGGTAACTAATGAAAAATATGGATCACTAAACAAAAGGAGGAAGTAGAATGAATAAATATTTCTTGAAATGGGAATTTAATCAGGAGATACACATACTGAGTAAATTTTAGGGAAGATGATAGATCCTTAAGAATATTAATGTGATGTATCAGTCTGTTTCTGTTGCTTATAACAAAATACCTGGAATTAAGAAATTAACAAGAAAATGAAATTTATTGCTTATACTCCTGGAGGCTCGAAAGTCCAAAATTCAGAGAACACATCTGGTGAGGCTCTTCATAGCAAGAGTGACCCAGGGATTTCACATGGCAAAAAATGTTGGAGCAGAGACTCTCACGTGCTCTCCTTTTCAAGCCTTAGAAACATGCCCCTGACCACCATTACTAATCCATTCACCAATGCACCATCCTCCAGTAAAATCACCTCTTCAAGGACCCACTTAAATTACCATAACAGCATTTCCCACCCTGAGCAATCACAGTAAGGGTTAAGCTTCCAATTTATGGACTTCAGAGGACACAGTTCAATCAACCCACAGCATGTGAAGATTCTACTTCTGTGAAAGCATCTGTAGGAGACGTGGTGGGCAATGCTTGGGAGACACCACCATGTCTGAGGTTAATATTCTAGGCATCAACCATGACAGAGCACGGGAACAGCCATGCCCAGAGTGTGTAAAGGAGATGAGGGTAAAGGAGATGAAGGTAAAGGAGGTGAGGGTAAAGGAGAGGAAGGTAAAGGATATGAGGGTAAAGGAGATGAAGGTAAAGGAGATGACGGTAAAGGAGATGAGGGTAAAGGAGATGAAGGAAAAGGAGATGAGGGTAAAGGAGATGAAGGTTAAGGAGATGACGGTAAAGGAGATGAGGGTAAAGGAGAGGAAGGTAAAGGATATGAGGGTAAAGGAGATGAGG
>NW_007728207.1:16704-17528 GCF_000696425.1 Galeopterus variegatus | reverse complement strand
AAGGAGATGTTGGTAAAGGAGATGAGGGTAAAGGAGATGAAGGTTAAGGAGATGAAGGTAAGGGACATGAAGGAAAAGGAGATGAGGGTAAAGGAGAGGAAGGTAAAGGATATGAGGGTAAAGGAGATGAGGGTAAAGGAGATGAAGGTAAAGGACATGAAGGAAAAGGAGAAGAATGTAAAGGAGATGCAGGTAAAGGTGATGTTGGTAAAGGAGATGAAGGTAAAGGAAATGAAGGAAAAGGAGAAGAATGTAAAGGAGATGCAGGTAAAGGAGATGAAGGTAAAAGGGATGTTGATAAAGGAGATGAGGGTAAAGGAGAAGAAGGTAAAGGAGATGAAGGTAAAGGAGATGAAGGTAAAGGTGATGAAGGTAAAGGAGAGGAAGGCAAATGAGATGATGGTAAAGGAGATGAGGGTAATGGAGATGAAGGTAATGGAGATGAAAGTAAAGGAGATGAAGGTAAAGGAGATGAAGGCAAATGAGATGGTGGTAAAGAAGATGAAGGTAAAGGAGATGAAGGCAAATGAGATGAAAACAAAGGAGATGAAGGTAAAGGAGATGAAGGTAAAGGAGATGAAGGTAAAGGAGATGAAGGTAAAGGAGATGAGGGTAAAGGAGATGAAGGTAAAAGATATGAGGGTAAAGGAGATGAAGGTAAAGGAGATGAAGGTAAAGGAGATGAAGGCAAATGAGATGATGGTAAAGGAGATGAAGGTAAAGGAGATTAAGGTAAAGGAGATGAAGGTAAAGGAGATGAAGGCAAAGGAGATGAAGGTAAAGGACATGAACGTAAAGGAGATGAAGGTAAAGGAGATGAAGAC
>NW_007728207.1:13031-14411 GCF_000696425.1 Galeopterus variegatus | reverse complement strand
AAACAAGTTTTTCTTAGGGAGGCTTACAATCTAGGGCTTGCCTGTATTTCTGGCTGCACACCCAAGTAGCCTCAACCTGCAGAAAAATGCACAGACTGCTCTCTCCCCGCCCAGGCCCCGCAGCTCCTTGGCCAAGGCCCCTCTGTCCTGAGAGCCCTCCCCTGTCCCTCCAGTCAGCTGGCTGCTGCCAGAATAGGGACCACCCATGGGAGCCGACCTGTCTCCCTCACAGCAGCTTCACATGCCAGTTTCCAGAATGGGGACACACACTTGATCACGATGAAACATCCCTTTCCGTACAGTGCTTGTTGAATTCTGAATGTGCCTTCAGTCAAAACCAGAAAACCACAGTGTTGTCCAGATACAGACTCTTTACCATATTCAAAGTTCAAAGAATTCAGATGAAGAATCAAGCCCATTATGTTGAATAGATGGTGTTGTTAGTTATCTTAGGATTATTAAGTTACAGACATTTCTAAAACATTTCTCTTATCACAAAGAAAGGGTGTGTATGAATATAAATAGAAAAATTGGGGGTGGAGGTGGCTTCCAAGGCGAAGGCTGGGAATGGCCTCCTCCGGCTCCTCTCTCGGCCCTCCCTGAGCCCCCACAGGGCCCGTTGCAGCAGAAGTGCCATCGTGTCTCCAGGAAACTCAGAGGAATCAAAAACCACGATATTGTGGCAAAGACACCTGGGAATCAAGTCTGCCCTTACAAGTCATTCTGAAATGCACATTTCCCTGTTGCAGGGAAGTAATTTGAGTCTCACAAATGAAAAATCTAAACTTAGGAAACATTTTAAAGGTGAGCTGCTAGTGTTAGATAGTGGTAATTCTTAAAAATATGTCAATGCTGCCTAGTCTTAGTATTTATTCATAACTTACACCCAGCCTACTACCAAGAGAGTGTGCAATGGACTCAGAGAAAGACACATTTCTCAGCCTAGCAAAAACATCTCCCAAAACCCACAGATAATAGCTAACTCGATGCCTAATATAAAGAGACTGAAAGCTTTCCCTCAAAGATCAGGAACAAAACAAGGATGTCCATTCTTGCTGCTTCTATTCAACATGGTACTGGAAGATCTAGTGCAGGCAATTAGGCAAGAAAAAGGAATAACAGCCACCCAGACTTGAAAGAAAAAAGTAAAAGTATATTTGCAGATGACATCATAGTGTATACAGAAAACTCTGAGGAATCCTACACTAAGAAATTACTACAATTAACAAATGAGCTCAATAAGACTGCAGAATAGAAGATTAATATACAAAAATGAACTATGTTTTTATACAGTAACAATGAGCAAACAAAATGAAATTAAGGCAATGATTCCATTTATAATAGCATCAAAAAAATAGAACACTTAGTAAATTTAATAAA
>NW_007728207.1:1887-12851 GCF_000696425.1 Galeopterus variegatus | reverse complement strand
ACAAGGATGTCCATTCTTGCTGCTTCTATTCAACATGGTACTGGAAGATCTAGTGCAGGCAGTTAGGCAAGAAAAAGGAATAACAGCCACCCAGACTTGAAAGAAAAAAGTAAAAGTATATTTGCAGATGACATCATGGTGTATACAGAAAACTCTGAGGAATCCTATACTAAGAAATTACTACAATTAACAAATGAGCTCCTCAAAGATCAGGAACAAAACAAGGATGTCCATTCTTGCTGCTTCTATTCAACATGGTACTGGAAGATCTAGTGCAGGCAATTAGGCAAGAAAAAGGAATAACAGCCACCCAGACTTGAAAGAAAAAAGTAAAAGTATATTTGCAGATGACATCATAGTGTATACAGAAAACTCTGAGGAATCCTACACTAAGAAATTACTACAATTAACAAATGAGCTCAATAAGACTGCAGAACGGTACGGGCGTGACACTGAGGGTTGCGGTCCATTGCTGGACACGAAAAAAGACAAAAAGGAAAAAAAAAAATGAGCTCAGTAAGACTGCAGGATAGAAGATTAATATACAAAAATGAACTATGTTTTTATACAGTAACAATGAGCAAACAAAATGAAATTAAGGCAATGATTCCATTTATAATAGCATCAAAAAAATAGAACACTTAGTAAATTTAATAAAAGAAATACAAAATTTACTCTCTAAACACTACGAAGCACTTTTGAAAGAAACTGAAGACTTAAATAAAATGAAAGACATTTTATATTCATGTATTAGAATATTTAATATTGTTAAGATCACAATACTCCCCCAATAGATCTATAGATTCAACTCATTCCCTATGAAATGCCCAGCTGACTTCTCTGCAGAAATTAACAGCTAATTCTAAAATTCAAATGGAAATTCAAGGGACCCAGAATAGTCAAAATTGGAGGAGAAAGTTGAACGACATACAATTTCTAATTTCAAAACTTGCTGCAAAGCTACAGGTGTCAAGACAGTGTGGTACTGACATAACAATGTACATATAAGTCAATGGAATAGGATGGAGAGGTCAGCTATGAGCCACACACTTACGTCCAATTAATTTTAGGCAATGGTGCCCAGGCAAGTAGATGAGAAAAGGGTGGTATTTTCAACAAACGCTGCTGGGACACCCAAATGCTCACATACAAGAAAATGAAGTTGGAATCCCACCTCCCACCATATGCAGAAATTAACTCCAAGTAGATCAAAGATCAACAATTAACCCAATTAAAAAATAAATAAAAGGACAAATAACCCAATTAAAAAATTAGAAAAGCATATAAATAGGCATTTCTTCAAAGATATGCAAATGGCCAATAAGCACATGAAAATATGCTGTTCGCGATTAGCTATCAGGGAAATACGAGTCAAACCCATGTGACGCTACGGCATGCCCGCCGCAAGGAGGGCTGTTAAAAAAAAAATAAAAGAAAACAGAGAACAATTAGAAATGTTGGACACGCAGGAAATCAGAGCCTCCTCTACTGCTGGGTATGAAACGGTGCAGCCACCCGGGAAGGCATTCTGACAGTCCCTTACAGGTGAAGCCCAGAGGAACTAGGTGACCCGCCACTCCACTCCTAGGTATATCCCAGAAAGAAATGCAGCTTGCACATGAACGTAAACAGCAGCATAGTTGCTAACAGCCCGTACCTGTCAGCACTGGCGAACGCACACACAGAAGGTGCACGCCCGCGCACTGGAGCACTATCCAGCCGTAGAAAGGAACAGAGCACCGACACATGCCTGAAAACGTTCTGCTAAGTGAGGGAAGCTAGAGACAAAAGACACATACTATATGATTCCATTGACAAGAAATGTCCAGAACAAGGAAGGTCTATGGAAACAGAAGGTAGATCAGTGGTCACCTGGGGCTGAGAAAGGAGAGAGGTGATGGAGAGAATGGGGGTGACAGCTGAGGGGTGTGGGGGCTCCTTGTGAAGTAAAGAAAATGTCCTGAGGCTGACTGGGGTGAGGGCTGCACGTGTCTGTGACGACGCTGAAAGCCATTCAGTTGTACACTTTAAACTCATGAATGTGCGGTAGGTAAATATCTCAATAAAACTCTTTAAAAAGAAATGTGTGTGTGTGTGTGTGTGTAATTTTTTTAAATGAGATCATTCCGGTATGAGAAAAGGATGGGATAATTACATCCGAATATGTCTCCATAGTTACCCCATTTGAATATTAAACTTAGAACTGAGAACCTCGGCCTTCACGGCTCAAAGGGGAATCATTCACCCCGCTTGATTCAAAGAAAACTCCCATGTCCCCGGGAGCATATTGCTTCTCCTCCGCTGAATCCTAGCATGGGTGTGCGCTGTGAAACGGCATGGTCATCAGGCGGTTTTGCAGAAGAGCACCTGCCCATTTTGTCAGCTGACCTCTACCTGCCGATCCCGGACCGTCCTCAGCTCTGTCTCTGGGGAGAGCTGGGCCAACCATCCAGTGCATGAGGGCTTCCCAAATGTTGGTTGCACAGCCAGGCCTGTTTCTGCAGGCGATGAGCTCTGTGCGCGGGGCCGACACACAGCTGACACATCCACCAGCAGGATTTTGGGGCTGGGGCCATCAAGGAAGCAAGGGGTCGATGGGCCTGCAAGGACAAGGCCTCTGGCAGGCACGGGAGCTCCTACAGGGACAAGCCACACGTGTGCCTTGGTCCACAAGCCAAGGACATGGGCCTCCTCTTGGCCCAGAAGATTCACATGAACATATTGGGTGAATTGCCTTTTATTCTCACACCCATAGTGAAAATTCAGGACTAACTTTTCGGGAAAGTGTGAGGGCGCGGGGAAGAAACCGTTCTCCAGAAAACTGCCATGTGTACGGTAACGCTGCTACTCTGGCTTTGGCTTTGACAAAAAAAAGAAGAAGGGGGGGAGAGAGAGAGAGAGAGAGAGAGAGAGAGAGAGAGAGAGAACAGTCTTTTCATCCACATTCGGACATTGGTGATGACAGCCAGCACTGACTGAGCAGCTTGCAAGGTGCACAGCTGAGTGAGCCTTGAACAGACGGCCTCACCTCTCTGTCACAACAACCCCACGCACTTAGACTCTGCTCTCCAACCTCACAGGTGAGAGGACCCAGGCTCCAGGCAGGGTGGGAAGCCAGGTCCTGGCTCAGGAACCACACACATCCCCACTTCTCAGAGCCCACATGGTACCCTGAGCCAGTTTCTGTTTTCCTTAGAAGACTGTCCCCAGCGCCTGTGAGTCCCACTGTCTTATCTGAATCTCTCCTGTGCTACAAAATTCTGGGTGCCCTGTTAGGTTTGTTAGGTGGTTATGCTAAGAATACATTACAGTTGAGAACCAAAGTTATCATTGAGTTACTTGAGACAAAAGCCTTCTGGAGCTGGTGTGATGTTAATAACAACAGGACACAGTAACAAAGCAACCATGATGAGAGTCAGCAGTCGGAAGCCTGGCTCTCTTCTCGGTCTCCACTCGCCAACGCGCACCACGCCCCTGAAACTGCTGGGTGATGCCCGGCCAGGTCTGACGTCCAGAAGCAAGGCACAGAAATTGACCCTCACCTCCAGAGGACGGAGCTGGGTGCACATATGTGTCTGCATGCTTGGTGTGCTGTTGAAACAAAACAACCTAATCTTCAGGGTGACATCACCAAGAAAACAACAGAGTAGCCTTAAGTAAGAGAGAGGCTAGAATTATGAAACACTTGATCAGATACGAATGGGACCCAGGCCACTTGTGCTGCAGGTGTGGGCATGATTAATGCACAGGACTGGGTTAACGCGCCTCGCGATGAATAGCTTTGACGCAGCCACATCTTTTATTACGTTCCCTGGCAGTGGGCTATTAATAGTGGTTGAGCCTCAACTTCTTCTTTCAAACATTTCAGGCACAAATAATAGAAGATTTCCAATTAAAAGGGATAATCTCCCTTCAGAAGCAAAGTAGTAAGCAGAGTGAATAATTTAAAAAGCTTTGGGGATATAAAGATTTATTCCATCTGCCCATAAGCAGTAAGTCGGCGGGTTTTATTAACAATTTAAAAATAGAAGACAGGGATGCATGAGACGTGAGACATGGTCTTTTGTCCAGATTCTTTATCGTTATGCTTTTCCAAAGTGTTGTCATTACGTAAAACATTATTTCAATTTGTTTTCTTCAAACCCCAAGTCATATTCAATAAGTTTTTACAGGTTTAGAAAATAGGAGCTGGTCAACGAGAAAAAAACATGGTCACTGAGAAAACAGCAAAGACCCTCAGGCTGTGAGATGCTTAAAAGCGCATGTGAAGACTCTGTGTATTCACTTGCCTTTCAGGGTGGTGATACATTTTGATTAAACACAAGAGTGGGGACAAGTATTAGGACTGTTATCTGACCCAGTCTCCTCATATAGATTTATTTCATAAATTTGCCTGGCAAGAGTAATTTGGTATTTACTCCTAGTGCTAATTAAAAATTAATACATTTGCAATTTCAGAGCCATTATCTGAATGGTTCCTCATTTCTACCTTGCATAAAGAATTTGATAGTCTTAGACACAACATGAGCATAGAATCTGGACTCAAAGAAAATTCTGGAAGACTGAATTGGAATAAATAGATTTTAGGTGAGTTTTCCCTAAACTTTCTGGTAATGTCTGGGATAATATTAGTTAACAGAAAGAAGGTGGCCGGCTGAACGCAGTATGGAGGAAAGGGCCTCATTTTCTCTGCAGAAATCCATTATTTGCACCCAAAGAACTGCTTGGTTTAGATTTAGTGTGCTTCTGCTGAAATACTTGCTGGCGCGTTTTTTAGTTGTTATCAAGTCTGTCTCTCAGCACGCTGTAGCCTCCTATACTAATAGAACGTATTCCCCCGGCCACACCCGTATTAGTTTGAATAACATTCAGGATTCTATCAGTGGTCTAAAAAGGTCTTTATATTTGGGTTCAGTAGGTTCCCTTGGCAATAGTTTTGAAGCACTCTGGTAAATGGACACACACGACAAGTCTGTCTCTCAGCACGCTGTAGCCTCCTATACTAATAGAACGTATTCCCCCGGCCACACCAGTATTAGTTTGAATAACATTCAGGATTCTATCAGTGGTCTAAATAGGTCTTTATATTTGGGTTCAGTAGGTTCCCTTGGCAATAGTTTTGAAGCACTCTGGTAAATGGACACACACGACCGGCGTCCTCCAGGGAGGGTGTCATGCAGGGGTGATGAGAAGAGCTCGCATGGACAGAGCTCTTGCAGTGCTCCCAGAACTGCCCCACGGCGTCCCGGAGTTTCTCTCACATCCTTCTCACAACCACCCTACAACAGGTTCAATTCCAAATTCCCATTTTTCCAGAGACAACTGAGGCTGCAGCTGTTCAGGGAAACGTCCAGCTATAGAGCAGGTCGGTGCAGAGCTGGGATTCTGACTCTATCTAGGACAAGCACAGATTTAATCGTGGATGTTCCAGAGCGTGTGAGTCCCCAGCTCTGGGCTTTGTGCTGTGTGTTCATTATTTCCTGCAGTCCTCCCCAGATGCCGAGCTGCCAGTGCTCTTGCTGTGCCCACCACACAGAGGAGGAGACAGAGAGGGTCAGAGAGGGGGAGTAACTCCATGGTCGGAGACAGCCAGAGGTGTCGGAGCCCGGATGCACAGCCAGGTCCACCCAGCTCCAGAGCCACCTTCTCAGCACTTGAGCCAGCCACAGGCCTGGGCCCAGAAGCAGGGTTTCATTGGGGGAAGGGGACCGCATGCCGAAGGTTCTGGGAAAGACCCGTGCTGTGTGCTCCTGGAACAGCAGGAAGGGGCAAATCCCAGGGCCGGGAGATCGGCCTGGCTGGTGTTTCCTGCAGCACTGGCAGGCTGCTGGTGTACAGCAGGGCACGGCTGAGTCCTCAGCTCCCATCTGAAGATGATTTACTCCCTGAAGCCCCGTCCAGGTGCCCTCAGTCTCTCCAAACACGGACCCTCAGGGTGTTACCAGTGGGGCCTCGGACTCACTGGGGCAGCTGCTGCTGGACCCTCAGCCTCCAGAGGACATGAGGTGGCTGGTCAGTGATGTCTGTCATTTGCTGAGGACCCCACTTTGGCGTCTCTTTGGAATATGTTTGAACCAGAAGGATAACATGATGTAGTGTTTTGTCTGTCCATTTGCGTTAACGCTCCCAGGACTTGGATGTTCAAACTGATGGGTTCAAAGAAGGACTTTCCCCCAACGTGTGCTGATGCTTCTATAGACAATCCAGAAGGCCCTATTTTCAGAAAATCATTACTTCTGCCAGTTGGATGTGATGGGGGTTCCTTTGAATTTTCTAGTGTAATTAAAGCCCTCAGATCCTGAAGAACTGGACACATGGTGTCTGTCCGGGTGTCTGGACCCCTGTCCCGAATGACAGTCCACAGCCTCTTCCTCTACGTTTCACTCGTCACTATTTCTTGTGAATTTATGAGATCATCTGGTTTCAGACTGAAACGTCTGGTTATAATGATTTACAGAGTTAACCAGGAGCCAATAAAACCTTCTCATATCAAGGCACACAAAATGGTTCTTAAGACACACTTTCTTTAATTAAAAATATGCACTGAGCAGGTATGTTGCTGGACAGCCACAGCTTCACCTGGGAGCTTGTTCGAGGTGCAGAATGCTGCGCCCCGCCCAGACGTGCTGCATCGGGCTGGTTTCAGCAGGGCTGTCTGGGAGCCCCTGCAAGGAGGGGTGTTTGTGCTGTAGCCTGCTGGGGCAGCTGGGGCAGCTGGGGCAGCTGGGGCAGGGGGAGGAGCGCTTGGGCAGAAGTCCAAGTGCAGAGGCAGAGGCAGGAAGGAGCTTTGTGGGCTCCAGACTCAGAAGTGACGTCAACATGGATGTGCTAGAGCCCAGCGGAGCAGGAGGAGGGCACGGGAGAGGCCGTGGGGGCAGCAGACAGGGGCTAGATCCCGTCAGGTCATTGTCTGTCAACTCGGGCCGCTCAGCAGCCTGTGGGCTTAAACACAGACATTAATTTCTCACAGTTTCTGGAGGCTGGAGGTCCGAGATCAAGACACTGACAGATTTGGGGAAGAACCTGCTTCCTGACTTGCCAGCAGCCGTCTCCATCTTCTTGTATGCTTGAGTGTGAAGAGGTCATCTCTGCACCTCTTCTTATGAGGACACTCATCCCATTCAGGAGGGCTCCACCCTCATGACCTAATCATCCCCCAAAGGCCCTACCTCCTCATATTATCGCCTTGGAGGTTAGGCTGCCACATATGAATTTAGGGGACACAAATGTCCAGCCCCCTGCAGTCATCTAGGCTGTGGTCAGTGGTCTGGGAGCTAGTAAGAGATGGATGGGAAGGATGACATAGCAGGACCTGCATGGTGAAAGCTCTCCTGGCCGTGTTATGGGAGCTAGACCCTCAGAACGTCCCTGTACCTACTCAAGGCCCCTTGGCCTCATCTGTCTTCTGTTCTGTCTGTCCCTGTGGGGCAGCATCAGGAGCTTCATCCTCTACTGGGTGAACCCAGCAGCAGCCCACCACACACCTCTGGCCTCTGCAGAGTCTCCCTGTCAAGGCTGGGGCATGAGACATCTCGGAACTGCACCCGTCTACGCAGGCCCCAGACTGCGGGGTGATCAGCAGACCAAGGGCATATCCTCACTACTGGGCACCTCTATGCTGCCCTCTCCCCACCAGACAAGTGATTCTGGCCACAGCCTCCATGGCATCTCAGGAGATGGTGGGAGGGTCTCCATCTTCTTGTATGCTTGAGTGTGAAGAGGTCATCTCTGCACCTCTTCTTATGAGGACACTCATCCCATTCAGGAGGGCTCCACCCTCATGACCTAATCATCCCCCAAAGGCCCTACTTCCTCATATTATCGCCTTGGAGGTTAGGCTGCCACATATGAATTTAGGGGACACAAATGTCCAGCCACCTGCAGTCATCTAGGCTGTGGTCAGTGGTCTGGGAGCTAGTAAGAGATGGATGGGAAGGATGACATAGCAGGACCCGCATGGTGAAAGCTCTCCTGGCCGTGTTATGGGAGCTAGACCCTCAGAACGTCCCTGTACCTACTCAAGCCCCCTTGGCCTCATCTGTCTTCTGTTCCATCTGTCCCTGTGGGGCAGCATCAGGAGCTCCATCCTAGTGGGGCAGCATCAGGAGCTTCATCCTCTACTGGGTGAACCCAGCAGCAGCCCACCACACACCTCTGGCCTCTGCAGAGTCTCCCTGTCAAGGCTGGGGCATGAGACATCTCGGAACTGCACCCGTCTATGCAGGCCCCAGACTGCGGGGTGATCAGCAGACCAAGGGCATATCCTCACCACTGGGCACCTCTATGCTGCCCTCTCCCCACCAGACAAGTGATTCTGGCCACAGCCTCCATGGCATCTCAGGAGATGGTGGGAGGGCGGAGGGACGGAGCTAGCTGATGATGTTACCAGGCACAGGTCCAGCTGCCTGCTCGCTTTCAAAAGCAAACCACTCAGAAGTCAAATGTTGGTGAAATGGAAGTCAGGTGTTATTCAGGAATACAGGTGACGTGAGGAGAGAAGTTAGAATAACCCAGCTCTCTGGTAAGCCTAAAGGAGAACAGCCAGACTGAAGCCGTCACCAAGACTCAGACTTGCTGAGGGGGTTTACAGAGGGGCCGAGGGAAGGGATCAGGGGAAGTGAAAAGCAGGAGGGAGGGGAGGTGAGCAGCAGGGGCTCCGTGCACGGTCTCGCCAGGGCTCCTGCTCCTGCTCCCGTCCTTGCTGTCATCCCAGGGTCCTGCTGCGGGGTGGAATCAGCACAGCTCTATTGACGTCTGTCTTGGTTTCCCAGGGTCTGGATAGTACCTGGAAGTCTGCAAGTCTGCAGCTCCAGGCTGGTTGGAAAACAACTTTACATTCATGTAATTAATGTCATCTTGCCCCATAACCAAGGTTCAAAATACCAAACAACCGTGGGAAAAATGAGAATTCAGAGAAATGCATGCTGAGAAAAAAACCATGTCTTTTAAAAGTCGTTTAGAGCCCGTGCAATGTAAGGTCCCAATGTGGCTTCAGTCCTGCTCACTCCAACAACAACTCCCTTCTTCCCACTCATTCTGCTTGGCCCTCACCCCTATTTCCCAAAACGGCACCCCCTAACAGAGTGGACGTAGGCTCTGATTTCTGGGAACACGGGCTGAGGCAGATGGCAAGACTGGAAGCAGGGGGAGGGCCAGGGGCTCTTGAGGCCAGCCTGAGGACGTCCAACGGGACCAGGGACCAGAGCCCTCGGCACTGCCGCGCTGGCCTGTCATCCACCACCTCTTTCCCTTTCCAATACTCTCGCACATTTCCCTCTGTCTTGAGTGCTTTTCCCACTCCCAACCCTCCAAGTGTGGGTAACTCCTGGCAATTCTTTACATTTCAGCTTAATTGGGGCTTTCCAGAGAGGCTCTCCTGACCCTTCAGTTGAGTGACTTTCTCCCTCCCATCACCCCAGTCACAGGACCCTGTTTTTGCCTTCTTAGCACAGATCACAATTTGCAATTTCACACTGACGTATGTGTTTGTAGGTTTGAGGTCTGTCTCCGCAGCCGGCATCTCTGGGGTTCCTGAGAGAAGGGCTCTGCCCGATGCCCACATCACAGCAGGGCGTGGGGACACTCGACAGACCCTTGGATGCATGGATGAGTCATGGACGATGCTTCCAGTGACAATGCTGGGGAGAAAAGTGTGTGCCTCCCTGCTGTAGATTGAATGTTCCCTCAAACTCATTGAAGCTTAAATTGTCCCCCCAAAGTTCCAGGTATTGGCAACTTGTCCCCCACTGTGACAGTGTTGAAAGAGTGGGAAATCATATCATGGCAATTGAAAGGCAGGGCCTTGGGGAGGAGATTAGAGTGTAGGCAATGCCTAGTGAATGGATTGATAATGGTGGTCAGGGGAGTGGCTCTGAGGGCTTTAAAAGGACAGTGCATGAGAATGTCTCTCTCTTCTCTGCCATTTTCTGCCATGTGAGAGCCCTGCATTGTAGTAAAGCCACCACCAAAAAGACCCTCATCAGATGTGTTCCCTGGACTTTGGACTTCCCAGCCTCTGAAACTGTAAGCGATAAATCGTTTCCTTATAAATTACCCAGTCCTATGTATTTTGTTATAAGTAACAGAAATGGACTAATAAAGGAAATTGATATAGAGAACTGGGGTATTATAACAAATACTTGAAAATGTGGAAGCAGCTGTGGAACTGGGTGTTAAGGAGAAGCTGGAAGAATTTGAAGGAGCAGACTAGGAAAAGCCTGGCTGCTGGTGGAAGTTTAGAAGACGAAAAAACCAGGGAAAGTTTGGAACTTCGTAGAGACTGGAGAAATGGCGGTGAGCAGAGTGCTGATATAAACACAGACAGTAAAGGCCATTCTGAGATGATCTCAGATGCAAATGAGAAGAGACTTATTGGAGACTGGGGCAGAGATCACCCTTGCTATGAACTGGCAGGGAACTTGGCTGCTTTCTGTTCGTGCCCCAAAGCTTTATGGAATGTGGAACTTCAAGGTGCTGACCTAGAGTGTTTGGTGGAAGAAATTTCTAAGCAGCAAAGGTGTGATGTAAAGCCAGAATGTATAATTAAAAGGGAAGCAGAGTGTAAAGATTTGGAATATCTGCAGCCTGGCCTTGTGGTAGAGAAGCAGAGAGCATTTTCAGGGGAAAAATACAACGGTGCAGCCCAGCAATCATTTGCTAAGGAGATTAGTACAGAAATAAATTTTAAAAGAAAGACACAACAATCACAATAACACATTGAACTTTCAAAAGAAGAGAACAGAACTAAAGTTACCAAAGATGGGAAAGGTGGAGGGGAGGAGGGAAAGGGAGGAATTGGTAAAGGGCCACAAAAATCAATTACATGGTATAATGTTGAATATACTAATTATCCTGACTTGAGCATCACACATTGCACACAGGTATTGATATTCAATGCTGTACCCTACAGATATGTACAATCAACTATGTTCCAATAAAAAGTAAATAAACAAATAAATAAATAA
>NW_007728207.1:0-478 GCF_000696425.1 Galeopterus variegatus | reverse complement strand
AGTGAATGGGTTAATAATGGTGGTCAGGGGCATGGTTCTGAGGGCTTTAAAAGGAGAGCACGTGAGAGTCTCTCTGCTCCACCATTTTCTGCCGTGTGAGACTCCTGCATTGCTGTGAAGCCACCACCAAGAAGACCCTCACCCAATGTGTTCCCTGGATTTCAGACTTCTCAGCCTCTGAAGCTTTAAGCAATAAATAGTTTCCTTATAAATTATCCAGTTCTGTGTATTTTGTTATAAGCAACAGAAACGGACTAATATGCTCCTCTGTCATCAGCAGTGTGGGATTATTAACAACCTCCTGATCGAGCATCCCTGCTTTAGGAGTTTGTATCATCACGTCCCTTGAAACACGCCAGGGAGCTGCACTATCTGAGGCGCAGCTGAGGGGTCCCTTCCTCCACAGAGCATCTCCTCCTTTCTCTCCACACACCCCCACCACCGCTGTCACTGCAGCCAAGTGATCCTTCCAGAAAAC
>NW_007728206.1:324918-325607 GCF_000696425.1 Galeopterus variegatus | reverse complement strand
ATTTTGTTCCTGTAATCTATTCATGAGACAAATTATATCCATAGATTTTCTGATGTTAATCTATCATTGCATTTCTGGCATAAACTGTACATGGTAGTGATTTTTAAAAAATACATTGCTATACAACTTGCAAATATTCTATTCAATTTTTTTCATTTATCCTCACTTGTGAGAATGCCCTATACTTTTCTCTTTTTTTGTTATTATAATCTTCTTTATATTTACTTACCACTGAATTTCTTTGTGCTTTCAAAATTTTATGCATATCTTACTTTCTTCAAGCCTTTCCTCTCTTTCTCTCATTCCCTCTGTCCCACTTTCTTTACTCCTCCCTTATCTAACAGTTTTACTGTTGCCTCTACTACACGCCCCACCCAAGACTCCCAGTTCAACCAAATCTTTAATAGGGGCTTATGCTCCTGCTCTGTGGTGATACTGGGGATATCCACAATGCGAGCCCCCAAGCTAGTCATGGTTTGGTTCAGTTGCTGCTTGTAAAGTGAAGCCAGCATTCTCCAGTCTCCCTAAGCCACTACTACAGTTCCAAGCAGCCATGAACAACAGTCTTTTTCTGTCTCCTTTGACAAGCTAAAAAGACCCACATTACCTCCTGGTTTCAAGCAGTGAGCCCATCTTCAGATTTCCACTTGACGTGAAACATTTTTAATCCCTACTAAATTACATGTACT
>NW_007728206.1:308382-321584 GCF_000696425.1 Galeopterus variegatus | reverse complement strand
ATCTGCATACCCTGCTGGTAGATGAGACATTTGGAACAACCAAAACTAGTATTGAAAAAAAGTGTTATATCCTAAAGATGAACGCATGCAGAGACTATAATTCAGTATTTCATTCTGATGTATATATCCAACAGAAATGCATTGTAATCTTTTCACACAGTGAAATACTATACAACAGTGAGAATATATAATCTACTACTACACATAACCATATGAACAAATCTCATAAACAATGCTGAATGACAGAAGTCAGTCAATGGAAAATGGTAATATAATTGATAATCATTATGAACCCATCTCAGGAGTTTTGCAACCAGACATAATCCATAATTGGTGAATGGTAATCAGTTGAGCCTTTTCCATTTTATCTTTGTTTTCCCAAATGTTGTCATGTCAGCATCAAATGGAGCAGGTTAAAATTGCCATATTTCATGATCTAAGTGACTGGAAAGACTCTAAGACAGCAGAGATTCAAGGCCAAGATGTCAGTAAGCTACGACAAGACGTCAATGCCATGTATCCAGTGAATGAAGCCAAGCTTTTAGTCAGATATTTCGTGGCAATGGGAATGAGGCAAAGAAGAAGCAAAACTTGAACAAGGGGGCTGAAAGCCCATGAAAACAATCCAAATCAATTGGAAGGGATGACGTATTGAATAACCATTTGGACACTCAACCACCCAAAGGGACAGGAAAGAGGACCCTATACTTGTGAGAAGAACCATGACAGTGACAAAATTGGATACACCTAGATCTGAGGCCAAGGTCATATATTCCTTGGACAAAGTATAGTTGGACAGAGATTAAACAATATGGTGTAATTTGGAAGCCAAAAATTGGACTGGCTTTCCAAAAATTCTACAGATATCTGAAGAAGCTTTTGGGTCAATAGACAAGACTGGCTACAGTTAAGGGATTAGGAGGATTGCAAGCCATCTTCCTGCCATGAGAAACAATTCAGGAAAAATATTTAAAGGGCTGAATTTATTAAAATTATATATACATATAAACATTTAAAATCTGGAGTTACAGTTTTAATCTCTAATTGCACTGAGTGGTATTTAAAGGATGTTGTTTTTTATTAAAATTATAGTGTTCTGTAATTCTGTCTTTGAAGGCATTTTCATTTTCAGTTAAATGAAACTTCATTGTACTGGCATGTAGAAGCCAGTTGGCGCCAGAGTTCAGCCACAGACCATCATGAAATGTCAGAGGTGGGAGGTAGGGAATGGAAACTAGGAAAGCAGGAAGGGGGAGACAAGATGCTGTTTAAAAGGAGGTTCTGAGTGGCACACACAGAATGTGGCAATTGTTTTTTTTTTATTATTGGTTATGAATATTCATGAGATACAAAGCTGATTGTCACTCCTCGTGCCCATGATGTGGGGCCAGATTCATACTGGTGGCTGTATACCCATAATCACAAATTGCATTTGTACCCTGTTGTCCCCACCCAATTTTCCCCAACCTCACTCCCCTTCCTCTCTTCCCCCTGTCTCCACTTTGTGGCCCATAGAATGTTCTCTCCCTCTGCAAGTCCAACAAACTACTGTGGCCTTTTTTTCCTTCCTACTTTCTCTCTTAGCTCCCACATATGAGTGAGTACATGCAGTATTTATCCCTCTGAGCTTTGCTTATTTCACTCAACATAAGTTTCTCCAGGCTCATCCATGTTGTTGCAAATGGGAGTATTTCATTCTTTTTTATGGCAGAGTTAGTATTCCATGGTTTATATATACCACAGTTTCCTTATCCAATCATCCATCAATGGATATTTAGGTTGGTTCCATATCTTGGCTATTGTGAACAGAGCTGCAATGAACATGGGAGTGCAGGTATCCCTTCAACATGATGATTTCCATTCCTCTGGGTATATACCCAGAAGTGGGATTGCTGGATCATATGGAAAATCTATCTGTAGTTTGAGAAACCTCCATACTGTTTTCCAAAGTGGTTGTACTAATTTACAGTCCCACCAACAGTGTAGGAGTGTTTTCTTCTCCCCACACCCTCACCAGCATTTGTTATTCACCATCTTTTTGATTATAGCAAGTCTAACTGGGGTGAGGTGGTATCTCAATGCAGTTTTAATTTGCATTTCCCTGATAACTAGTGATGTTGAGCATTTTTCCATGTACCTGTTGTCCATTTGTATGTCTTCCTTTGAAAAATGTCTATTCAGCTCCTTTGCCCATTTTTTAATTGGGTTGTTTGTTTTTTTACTATATAATTGTTTGAGTTCCTTGTATATTATGGATATTAATCCCTTGTCAGATGCATAGTTAGCAAAAATTTTCTCCCACTCTGTAGGTTGTCGTTTCCCTCTGTTGATTGTTTCCTTTGCTGTGCAGAAGCTTTTTAGTTTTTCTTTTGCTGCTTGTGCTTTTGGGCTCCTGTTCATAAGGTCTGTGCCCAGACTTAGTTGCTGGAGTGTTTCACCTATATTTTTTCTTAGTAATTTTACTGTTTCAGGTCTTATACTTGTCTTTAATCCATTTTGAGTTGATTTTAGTGTATTGTGAGAGACGCATATCTATTTCATTCTTCTGCATATGGATATCCAGTTTTCCCAGCACCACTTGTTGAAGTGGCAGTCTTTTCCCCAATGTAGATTTTTGTTGCCTTTGTCCAATATTAGATGGCTACAAGCCTGAGGAGTGATTTCTGGGTTCTCAATTCTACTCCACTGGTCTGAATGTCTGTTTTTTATACCAGTACCATACTGTTTTGGTTACAATAGCTTCGTAATATAATTTGAGGTCAGATAGTGTTATGCTTCTGGCTTTATTTATTTATTTATTTATTTTTTGCTCAGGATTGCTTTGGCTATTTGGAGTCTTTTCTTATTCCATATGAAAGGTAAGATTGGGGTTTTTTTCCATTTTTTTGAAGAATGTCATTGGCATTTTGATAAGGATTGTATTGAATCTGTAGATCACTTTGGGTAGCACACATTTTCACAATGTTAATCCTTCCAATCCAGGAGCATGGGATATCTTTCCATCTTTTCGTGGCTTCTTTAATTTCTTTCAAAAGTGGTTTGTAGTTCTCATTGTAGAGGTCTTTCACCTCCTTGGTTAAATTGATCCCTATTTTATTTTTTTCATGACAATTGTAAATGGGCTTACTTTCTTTATTTCTCTTTCTGTTAGCCCATTATTTGAGTATATGAATGCAACTGATTTGGGGGCATTTATTTTGTATCCTGCAGCATTACTGAAGTTATTAATCAGCTCTAGGAGTTTTTTGATAGTCTTTAGGTTTTTCTATATAAAGTATCATGTCATCTGCAAATAGAGACAGTTTGACTTAATCTTTTCCAATCTGGATTCCCTTTATTTCTTTCTCTTCCCTGAATGCTCTGGAAAAGAGTGATGACTATAAATTACTGTATGAATGACAGGCTTTCCTTCTCTACTCTTAACCTGTAAACTTCAAAACGTTAATTATTAGAATGTACATCAAGCATGTGCTATTTGCCAGGCACTGTGCTAGGTGTGCTGATGAAGGTAAGTCAATAAAGAAGACAAATGATACCTGTGCCCTCAAGGGGCTTATATTCCAGTGGAGGAGGCAAGGTGAAGATAGGGCAGAATAATCTAAGGAAATACCTTCTTCTGTAACATTTGCTTGGCACCCAAAATCACATGCCCAATGTTCATTTATCAAAGTTATTAAATAGTGTGCATCCCAAGCCTCAATCCTTAGGAGAGCAATATCGAGAAACCTGGAACTAATCTCCTTATAAGTCCAGAAAATTCATTTCATTAGCATTCCAAAAGGAGAGTGAGTGCAGGAGGATTGACTCCTGCTAAAGGAACTCACCAGTGACTGATGTATAAACCCCCCAATGTCTACTTTCAATTGCTAAATAGATCTAAATAGCCAAGTCAGTTAGTGCATTTCCCTTGAAGGAAAATCTATACCAAAAGCTAAGTTATAATTAGAAGTTTGGTGTGCAGGAGGCTCAGAAAATCAGATGACACATATTCCTTTTAAGGACATGGTATTCTTCCAAGAAGACTGGCATTCTCATTGGTTGAATGTATACTAGGCAATGCTGAGAGAAAACTATTAAATCCTTACTCATTGAGTCTACATTTATTTAGGTTACATGCCTATCTTCTGTTAATAAAGTCTTTCTTCAAACATCATTCAATATAATTGATTAGATTTTATTTTCCTTATTTCAAATAATATTTTAATTGTGCCTTTCCAAATTCCACTTAAGCCACTTGTGCCAAAATTCCACTGTCATAATTGTGCCATAATCCTTTGGATTATTTCTACAACTGACTGATGTTGTCTATTATTTCTGTGATCTTACAGTTTGAGGCAATCTTCTCTCCCACGCATTAACAACACTCCTTGTGTTAGCGATTCTTTCCTTTGGCTGCAGTGCATTGCAAAATCCAGAAGGGCAAAGTGGATTTACTCAGCTCAGAGGGGCTTTCTCAATACCAAGACATGAGAAATATGAATGAGTGAATGATGTTACCACTTATCTTCATATTTTTGGATTTTTATACCCGAAATTAGTTGCCAGGTCATTTCATGAATCCAGGCAGACTGCATGCATCCAGCAGGGCAGGGCTGAGCACGGCTGAATCCAGATGGCCTTTGAAGAGTGGTTAAATCTATAGCTATTGCAAGAGTATGGAAACGGTATGGAGAGTCGAGATCAAGCTTTCTAGAATTCCTACTTTGGCTTTCTGAAGCTTGTCCCAACTTACGCCTCAGTAAAATAGACAATTTAAGCCACCACTTTGCTTTTGGAAGGGTTTAATTTAGTGAAGGATCACTCAGATGGCCAATTGTTTGTTCCATTCAAATTCTAACATATCTCCTTAGTTTTAGTAATTAACATCTGTTTAATTTCAATATGTATTTCCCAAAAGAGGTTTTCAATATTGAATATATAAATTACCAAACATTCTCTGACTGCTTACTTGTCTGTAGCCCGTTGAAATTTGCTGGATATAGCCCCTAATAATACTATTTGTATTTTAAATGCTAATATTCAATAGTTCATTTTTACAATATGCAAATTTAAGTATGTAACACTGAGCAAAAAAGGAAAAGAAAAATAACAGTTAAATCATGTGAGAAATGTTACCCACCACAGGAGTCAGTGGGAAGCCTGAAGCTGCTAGTCCCTCAGGTGATTCATTTTATGCCCTTTTTGACCCTCATAGAGTCAAGGACTCATCAAGTAGACAGTGATTCCAGTATTTAAAGGTGTTTTGTATGTGTGTGTATGTGTATTTTTAAATATACTGACACCTAAACACAAGAAAACTACTTTATCTGGTGCTCAACAGTGATCTTTCCTGCTACACTGGTTGTACTGGACTTATTGAAAGATGATTACATAGTTTATAGTTGGTTTAATGAATTTTTAGTGCTAACTTTGAGACTGACAATTTTTACCTTACACACCAACCTTAAAGCTTAAATCTCACATGAACTGTGACTTCATTGTGATTCTACAATTTCATCAGTAACATTTTAAAGCTGATGGCAAACAATGTAATACTCTTTTATCTGTATACAAGAGAAGATCATTTCACTTACAATGTTTTAAAGGAGAAAACACTCTAGTCCCTTTTAATTATGTCATTAAAATGAAGACTAAATACAAGTGGGAGCTAGGAGACACTATCAAGAGCAAAGGAAACTGGAGAATCTTAGTTTTATTCTGAAATCTCAAAACAGACCTGCAGGAGCTGTCCTGGTAATTGGTTTTTGTAGTTTTGCTACAGCACTAAGTCATTTTTTATGGATTCTTTTAATAGGGGAGCTTTGCTACAATTTATTAAAAGAGAAGACAGGCAGCAATAGCCTACTTAAAGGTCAGAGAGAAAAAAGCAGATGGGTCTCCTCCTCTGAATCAAGTTAAAATGGTCCTGCCTGTCAAGATAGCATCTCTTTGTAGATGCATGTATTATTTGTCCCAAATGAGGCATCTGCAGTCAAAGTTGCTCCTTCCTATAGTTCCACACCACCACCACCTATAATCAGATGTGGAGAAAGTCAGCAGTAGTTGCAGTGCAATTCCAAACAGCATCGGAGATATAACTTGGTATATATGCTACTCAGACAGGGGTCTGCATCCTAATTTGCCTGGCTGGAAAAAACCTACCTCATCCTCAGCATCACAGATGCTATGAGGACAGAACTGAGACCTTTTATCTTTTCTATCCCCAAGAAACTAATCTCCTCAAAGAGATCACATCCCTAACAGATACATAGTAACATCAGCCACTGAACCCATTAATGTAGCTGAAATTAATGGCTTCAGCTCAAGTTACAAAGTTGCCCAGCTACGTTGGTTGAACCAATTTGGTTTCTAACCTTTTCATATCATGTTCTTTATAAACCCCTTTTGCTATATTTTCTCTGATGGAGTTCATGCTTTGAAGAACTTAGGGTACTAAACAATTAATAATAAATATTACCATTTTTATTAATCAAAATGGGAAATTGCTAATCAGATTTTTGATTTAGCTGACATGATCAGTGTTATCATGTGAGTTGTTATAATTCCATGAAGAAACAAAGAAATTTCTCATTTTCAATTATACTTTATAGAAATATAGGCAGTTTCCTTTGATGTATGTAATACATCACTAATAATTAAGCTAAAATCTAGTAACACTAATGTTAAAGGGTAGTCATACGTGTTTTAAGGGAGTTTCCATTCAGAGAACTGAAAGATTATAAAATCCTTAATTACATATTGCCTTTTATGCACAAGTTTCCAGAATCAGTTGCTCATTCCCAGAGTTCTGTTTAAGCTTTTTTCACCTTGACACACTCTAACCAGCTTATGTCAAAAGAACACAAACCAAAGTTAAAGATCTGCATGCAGAATGGTTTCCTAATTAAATCTATGTTTATCGCTAGACCCATATCTATCATTTTTCTATATTCTACTCACTTTTATAAAATAACAAGAGAAAATACAATAAACTACTCAGATAATTGACAAAAATATACTGCTTTGCAGACTGTATTGGCATTGATGAAAAACCTGGTTGGCAAGCAGCACCACATAGAAAACTTGAAATGATTCTGTGGTAAACTGAGGTACAAGTCTGAATTCGACACAGAAAAGGGAATTTAGGGATTTTAGTAAACATAGTATACAAAAATGCAGGTCATTTGAAAGTTAAACTTACATAAGTCAAGCACCACATATACTGGAAGTAAGATGCAGATTTCTCACAAATATTTCAGGCTAACAACCCTTGTTAAGAAATCACTAGGATAAATATTTCAGAGTTACACAATAGCTACCTAGTAGCAATTGTTACCATTTGTTGTTTTTGAGTATTTATTATGAACCAGGCACTAAAGTGGGCATTTTATACAAGTGATTTTTCCCCATTATCTGCTTTAATCTTATTAATAACACAGCAAAATAGGGATTGCATTTTACAGAAGAAACTGAAGGTCAAAGAATGGAGGCATTTTGCCCAAGACCACATGTAACTATGGCAGGTGACTAGAATTAAAGTCAAGTCTGAGTCCAAAACCCATGCTCTTTTTTTCCACAGTTATCTGTCCTCTTCTTAAGACTGTCTCTTAAGACTGAATATAATTGTTACATGACTCCAGCCTTTTAAGTTGGGCTCAGTATGTTTCCTCTAAAGCCACATTCTAAAAAACTTCTTAGATAATGGATTACAGAGTCCTATTTATTGCTTATATTAAATGGATCAAAAAGCAATATTCTTTTGACTGCTGTTAATTCTGGAGAAGAATTGGACAGAGCAGTGTCCTCCAGTCAGACTTATCTAAATATCTTTGGATGTGACACGTTGTCATTTCAGGGTAAAGTGATGCAATGTACTCAGTAGTCAGCAACCCTGAGATCTTCAGGAAGAGAGATTAAGAAAAGTAACATTGCTGAGGGCCTGGCCTTTATGTCCATTATTTCACTGACTCTTCGCCACAATCCTTTAGGTAGGTATCATGATCACCATCCCTCAGATAGAGAATTTAACAAGGTCATGCTGCTGATACACGAAGTACTTAAACCCAGGTCTGTCTGCCATCAGAGGCCCACACTATGATACACGTAGGAGGAGCCCTGGTGCACAGCACCGATAGGCAGGGGAGAGGTAATAGACTCTTCTCTGGCAGATGCATGTCAATATACTACCAAATACCTCTGTTCACACAAGTTCTTCAAAATTTCTTCTGCCTCTCATTTGTCAGTATACAGCAATAACCATAGTTTTTATTTATTGTGCACCAGTCTATGTCAGTTACTTAACTATATTCCTTACATATGTTATGCCTGGAGAAATAAATATTTGCTGAGTGAGTGTAAGATTTAACACATCATTTAATAATCAGAACAATATTTTGAGGCTTAAATTACTAAATTACTATTTTCATGTAGGTGGAAGCTTGAGGTTGATCAAAGCCACGTGTTGTAAGCAGAGGAGCTGGAATTCATGCATCTGTCACACCCCAAAGCCCTTGGTCTTCCTATGAATGAGCCTTCCTACAGGTTACCACTTTGTCTGTTTTTGGTTCTGAGATTTAGATTTTATTATATTTGACTTGGAAATATATTGAACGCTTGTCACGGTTTCCCCAGAAGCAGACCCTGAGTCAAGGATGAAAGTACATGTGGTTGATTAGGAGGTGATCCCAGGAAATATGAGTAAGACAGCAGGTAAGTGAGCCTAAAAGGTACATGATCAAGAAAGTGAACACTGTGGGAAATCGAACTTAATCCCACTGGGGAGACTAGGACCAAGGGAGATGGTGAGAACACTCCATGAGGAACAATATGGGACAGAGCTGGAAATTCACAGATCACCCACAGTACAGCAAGAATAGCTCAGGTATCATCGACAAGTAGCTTATCCATAGCTAAGACTATTCTAACCTTTGAGATTTTTCACAAGGAAATCTGTTGAAAGACATAAAAGTAGATCTGAATGAATGGCTAAATAATATATTTTGTTCATGGATAGAAAGTCTCAGAATATAAAAATGTCAGTCATCTCCTCATCTGTAAATTCACAAGAAATCCAATGAAAATCCCAAAGGGATTATTCATAGAACTTGACAAACTGATTCCAAACTCCATATGAAAGAACAAAAGTCCCGGAATAGCCAAGACACTTCTGAAAAGGGACAAAGGTTGGGTAAACTTGCCATGAATAGATAGACTTATAAAGTTGCAGCCATTAAAGTAGCATGTATTGTCATAGGGGTGCCAGGACAGAATGGAGATCCCAAAAACAGACCTCTAGAGGGCCCTGGTAAACAAAGGGGGAGTTCTTGAGACATCAGTGAGGAAGGGTGGACTTTTCAGTGCTGTGGGTCTCTTGGCTTTTCCTATAGGATAAATTAGAAGAGGATTTTACTTTTTTCCATATGGAAGGCCAGCTGTCCCACAGCAATTACTGAAATTTAATCACTGGGGCAATTTCTAGTGCTTCTGGATTTTCTGCTACCACCATTGTTAGCATTTTTTGCAGGAGCAAAACAAACTTCTGTAGAATAGTTTGCTGTATATATTTATATGTACTTATATATACACACTGTATACATTATGCAGTGATTAAAATAAGGTAAGGACATGGGAGCCCCCCTTGTTTGGCCTTCTCTTGAGACCTCCACCTCCAGCTCCATAGGAACTAAGGCCCATTTTCTCATAAAAATGGAGCAGAAAAGACAGCGTAACCCAACGACCCTCCATTCTCTATTTCCTTTGAAAACAGAGGGTTCAAAAAACCCAGGAGTTAAATCAATTAACTTCATATTTGGAATCCAGTCAGTGTTGGAATACACCTACTTAAAACATTCCATAGACCTGCTATACTTGGCCTACGTCAAAATGTATAGCAAATAACTTTCATCTTACATGTGAACTACAATCTATTGAAACAATAGCTCAAATGATCCTGAAGCCAAGTTCCAGCTCATGAAAAAGAGCAGAGTTGATCAGTAATGTCTGTCATGGGCACAAAATTGGAAAGTGACAACACACTTATCAAGAATTTATCATTCTTTAATTGACATGTTCCTATCCAGAATACAAATATAAGTATTATGTCATTAAAATGGAGTGCTTGATATTATTATTGAAAATAATGAATCAATACCAATTTCTGCTCACAGAGTTTCTGTTTTTCTTTTCTTAAAGCATCTGGTTGGAATATGTCACACAAACTAGATCTATACATCATGTCACAGCTCTTCTCAACGGAAAGGGGAGGGCATACCCTCAAGAGTTATGCTATTTGGCTTCAGCAAGCCAACAGCCAATTAGGGAATATGATACGTAGCCCAAGGTTTCCCTTCTCAGTACAATAGACAATTATTCATGATGATGTATTCAAAATAGTACAACTATCATTGATTGTCACCTGAAACTTTACTGCTTTTAAACGATTTGAACAATAGTTTCCATGCAGGAAAGTTGGAGGGCAAGCTAAACCTGTCACATCGTTTTATTTACTAAATGTATTTATAGTTCACCTCTCTCCAAAAACAAGTTGAAACTGCTTGCAACAGAGCCACATACAATCTTGTTCATTAAAAAAAGTTGGTCATTTTTTCCAAAGAAAAATTTAATTGGTCCCCTTTAATATGGAAGCTTTGCATAGCTTTGCAATGGTATCATGTAATGTTTCAAGTGTAACTTACAAGAAGTGCTTCTGAAAGCACAATCTGTGACTCAAGTGAGTAAAGCAGTAAATGAAATCTTCTGAAAGTGTATGCAGTTGATTTTTTTAAAATGAAGCCTCTGTTTTGGGGCAGGTCTCATTCTAGTTAAGCTAATATTTGACTTAGTTGCATTTAGATCAGCAAAGACTTTTGTTAAGCAATTAGCAGAGTGTAAATCTCTCATCGCCCAAGAGGTTTTCTCCCCATTGTCCAAGTTTCCAGATTAGACATGCATCTCAGAACTGCACAGTTTCCATTTCCACTTTTTTTTTTTTTTTTTTGGCACTAAAGACCAGCCACTTGACTTCATCTCATGTGTTTCAACTTCCACCCCAGATGAAGCTAACATGGAAATGTATGTTCTATCAGGAGAGTTAAAAGAAGAGGGGAAAAAAATCACCAGTACTGATAACTTCTATAGGAAGAGATCTGTGGGTCCATACAAAAGAATCTGAAATTCATGAAATTATTCAAGAGTGTACTTATCCATTCATTCATCATCCTTCCATTTATTTACTCAATTATGTAGTACATGCCTGCTACATGCCCACACTCTTTAGGATACTAAAGAGAATGAATTTCAAATATCCATTAGATTATAAACTCCTTGAGGAAGGTACCAAGTTGGCTCAAGGCAATGAGCTGTCAGGTATTTTCTTGTGAAATTATACATTCTAAAAAGAAGAGAAAACAAAACAAGAAACAAACAAAAAAATGAATAAGGAAGGAAAGAATAAAGAAAGAAAGAAGAAATTATAGACTCTGGTTTAACCACAGAACACAAATTCACAGGCTGGCTTCCATGTGCCATTCAGAACTTTTGTGGGTTGATGGTATGTACTCAGAGAATGTGAACTCCTTTATACCTCTAAGGTCATCACCACTTGAAAGGAACTTTAAAAATCATGTATTTCCACTTCTTCACTCTATAGATGAAGAAACAGAAATCCCGGGGGCATAAAATGGTTTGTCCAAAGTTACACAGCTAACCAATTGTGGACCCAAGACTAGAACTCTTGATAATATGCTCTTTTCACTAAAGAAAATTTGAGGGCATGAAATCTGCATCAGAATTATTTACATGTATTTCTAGGCCAGCTGCATATATTCATTTGCTTGTTTGCTTTCCTCCTACTTCTTAAAAGTTTGTTTTTTATTTGAAATTCATATGATATAGTGAGATGAAATAATAATTGAGAGAACCTGGGGAGAGAAAGAGGAGTGAGGAAAATTAAGTGAAGAAATAGGTACCTTCAGAAGACTAAATGAACTCATAAGGATCAACAAAGTTGCTAAAAAGCATTCACCAATTAATGCTGTACTTTCCAGCAGCAGAACAAAGAAGGAAACATAATTCATGGTAGGCATCAAATCAAAACAGTCTAGATTTGCAGGAGAAATACACTGCTCCTGGCCCTAAGGCCTCAATGAAATTTCCTCTGTGGGTCCTCAGAAAAGGCATTGCCTCTGTCAATTCAATAGTCAATTTTGACAGGTTGGTTCTTGAGCCATTCCAACGGCCAGTGGGAATGCAACACCCAAGACAGTGGAAGCATCTGGACAAGAGGCCAGAACACTACGGTCCAGGTATACAGCTCATTGAAGGTCCAGCTTCATACAGGGATAACATTCCCCACCTAGAGGAACAACAAAGGATTTGCTTTCTATTCTGTGCCTTTACATATGCATGTTCCTATCTTCTGTGCAAGCCCAAGGGATTATTATTTCTTAAAACCGAGCTTTTAATAAGAACAGAGCAATGAAACATTCAGCATTATAAAGGTCATCTATTCTGTCAAGAATTTGGACAAAAGATATTCAGTATTGCTGAAAATTTTTCTAATGCTGACCCAACAGTCTTTTAAGAAAATTACAGTGTTTCACCAGAACATGTTCCAGAAGATGTGTAGAGGAATGAAGGCAAATAAAACAATTCTCCAGCATATTGGGTTTCAGAACCACTGCCCCATCTGCACCATTATCACTGGTAATTAGTAATTTATAGTATTCTGAAGCACTCTGGGACCTAAGAGCATGTAAGGCATGAATGTTTTCACTGACTTTAACATTATGACTGTGAGACAGTGCTGTGTAGCCAATAGGAGCCTGAGCACAGATGAACCAAGGTTAGTGTCTTTATCCAATGAAAGTTGGATAAACACAGCTGCTCTGATGACATGTCTGTGTGTACCATTATGCTAATGGTAGTTGGTTGTTCATGTTAATCAGGTTGTATGAATGACCATGCTCCTTTTCCACAGCCAGAACTTTTCAGAGTTTCCTTTTCCTCAGTTATGTCTCCAGTATCTGTTTTCCTCTGTCACTGCATACAGTCTAATTTCCCTAACACTCGTGCAGGTCCTCAGAAAGAAACAATAATCCTCTTTCTGATCCCACCACAGCAGTTCTTCTCATCTGCTGCTACTCATTAGAATCACCAGGGGAGATTTGAAAAAGACCCCATCCAGGCTGCACCCTAGGCCACTAACTTTGATCCCTTGGCTGTGG
>NW_007728206.1:305720-307777 GCF_000696425.1 Galeopterus variegatus | reverse complement strand
CTTCTCATCTGCTGCTACTCATTAGAATCACCAGGGGAGCTTTGAAAAAGACCCCATCCAGGCTGCACCCTAGGCCACTAACTTTGATCCCTTGGCTGTGGAACTCCTTACAAGACAGAGATAGAGTCGAGATGAAGAGAGCGAGCCCCAGATCCCTGGGATCTGAGGTTTGGAGAGAAGAGATGGTAGGGAAAGAGGCCAATACAGTGGGGGGAGAGTCAGGGGAATACCTGTGCTCTTGCAGGGAGGAATACAGTCCCATGGCTGTGGTTGCACATATATGGCAACCCTCAGACACAGAGGACCCTGTTCCTCCACTGCTTTCAGGACATCCTGCCTCCAGCCAACAGACTAGTCTGGCCTCCATTAACACTAAAGGCCTAAACGACTGCTGTCCAGAGAGAGGAAGAGCGAATAATGAATGAAGCAATGAACACTTAGAGGAGAGTATGAGAGTGGGGGAGAAAGGCAGCAGTGAAAGTAAGTTCTCCCGTCTATCCTACCTTTGACCCCGCCATTTGACTCTTGGCTGATTCTCTTTTGTGCCAGCCCTGTGTTGATGGTGTTTTGGTGGTGTCAGCATTGGTGGTTGTCTCCACAGTCCTTGAGCCAGGGGTTATAGAATACACTGGAAAGAACATTGGTGCCTTGGGGTACAGAGGGGATGGAGAAGGTGGGAAGCAAGCCCCAGCTTTTCCCAGGCCTCCTGCTGATCGTAGGGCACAGTGCAGTTCCAGACATCTGCTAATAGGATTTGTCTCTCTCTCTGCCAACATGATCCACCAAGCACAGAAATTTGACCCCAAAAGGATACTCAATTACTCTCTTTAGGCTCAGGCAGGGAATATTCCGTGAGAAACAGACTTTTTGCTTAATGGGTACAGAGTTTAAGTTTAGGATGATGAAAAAGTTTTGGAAATAGAGGTGGCAGTCACAGAGCATTGTGAATGTAATTAATTCCACATAATCATATGTTAAAAAAATGCTTAAAATGGCAAACCTTATATTATCTATATTTTAACACAATAAAAAAATAAATAAATACATTTTAAAAATTAAGAAAAAGGAAAGTCCATTTCCATATTTTCCTTAGTCCCCTGAAGAATTCAGAATTAATTGCATAAATTTAGAAGTGGCTAATTTTTAATAGAAATTTAATCTGTATGTTACCCCAGTGGAAAATGTACCCTGTTTACAAATCGAGAAGGTCAGTGTGGCAGTGTAACCCAATCATGCTTTATAAATGGGTCGACTTTTCCCTGGACCATTGTGTATCATACAGCTTTTGCACAAGCTTGTTAAATTTTAGACATTCAAGTCCATCAAGTTTAAAATGTTTGGGTACCTTGGTTACATTTCCCATTACTGGTTAAGACTCCATCATCTAATATTAGGAATTTACGTAGGAACTGCAAACTTGCTAAGGAGAAAAGTTAGTAGATAATAATTTTGCCTGAAGAAACAATGTATCATGATCTGAGACCAGCCCAGAGAGTGGCCATTTCCATTCTCTATTACATTTCCATTCTGAACCCCTGAAAACAGCCTGTAGGAGTTAGAAAAGTGTAATGAAAACATTTTTGAAGATTCAAGTCAAGCCATCTTATTGGGAAGTAGGGAACTATTGATTTTAATTCATTATTTGTGTTTGGAAGAAAATAATTATTTGAAAATTGCAAAATAAGAAAAACGCAGTATTTCTTTTAGGCTCTCAAAACCCCAGCATTTTCCTCTTGGTAGACACAAGCTACTGTTCTCTAGTTCTCTAACCCTCTAAATGGAGGCTGGAATTCATGGGGTTTGCCTTCTCATGGTGGACAATTATTTGAGGTTGTGAAACTTGGAGTGAAAAGGGGGAAGGGGGAGTCTCACATTTTGATGATATAAGAATGATAGGAGGAGGGAGGGCACAAAATAAGATTGCCACCTGCCCGTGGTCTTCCTTTCTTGAACAATATCTTCAGGCCACAAGCAATTATCAATTCAAACAGTCCTTTAAAATGTTAAAAAATAATATAAAACATGTATTAAGAACCAACTTTGAAATATGCACTTTA